>NW_028225186.1:44517309-44709809 GCF_052327205.1 Somniosus microcephalus | reverse complement strand
ACACAGAGAATGAATCACTTTATTACATGGACAAGCAAATCGTTTGCATCATTCAGTCCAAAGGAGCTGTTGGTTAGGAACGTCCTGAATTGGTGAACCACAGGCAGCCTTCAGTTGTCGGTAAAGTAGCAGACTTTCTAGCATGCACCGTGCACATTAATCCACCAGGATGCACATTCGCCTTTGCTTCAACTGCAGACCTGCTTGCATGCACCGTGCCTATTATCCACCAGGTGGGGCACATTCGCCATCATTTTTAAATAATAATTATATTAATAGCGATTTTTGTAAACAAGTCTATTATATTCCCCTAATACCCTGGTCTAGCAAAAGATTATCGATCTCAGATATCCAATCACTAAATGATTTAGCAACAACTACCATTTGTGGGAGGGAGCTCCACACTTCGACCTTTCTTTGTATGAAAAAATGTTTCCTAATTTCTCTCTTGAACGGCCTGGTTCCTATTTTAATGTTAGGTCCCCTTGACCTAGACTCCACCTCCCCACACCTCCTCTGACAAATGCCCCCCCCCATATCCCCCCATCCCTCGCCCCAGCGGAAAACGTTTCACTCTGCCTACCCTATCAATTACCTTCAATATCCAAAAATCAGAATCTGCCCACATGGCAGACTGGTAAGACAGGTAAACGTCCAAAGGATCCAAGCAAAGTGGCAAGTTGGAAGCAAAGGGTAGTGGTCGATGGGAGTTTTGTGACCGGAAGGCTGTTCAGTGGGATTCGGGTGGGCTCAGTACTAGGTCCCGTGCTTTTTGTGTTATATTTCACTGATTTAGATTTCAAAGTAGGATTAAGAAGTTTGCAGATGTTATTTAAAAATTGTCCATGTGGTTGTTAGTGAGGAAGAAAGCTCCAGACTGAAGGACGTTATCAATGAATTGGTCAGGTGGGCAGAAAGGTGACAAATGGAATTCAATTCGTAGAAGTGAGAGGTAATGCATTAGGAGAGGGCTAACAGGACAAAGGAATACACAATAAATGGTAGGATATTGAGAAGAGTAAAAAAAGCAGAGGGACATTGGAGTGCATGTCCACAGGTCCATGAAGGTAGCAGTGCAGGTAGATAAGGTGGTTAAGAAGGCAATAGCAAAATAATGGGACTCAAGGCGGATAAATCACCTGGACCTGATGGCTTACATCCTAGTGTCTTGAGGGAAGTGACGGTAGGGATTGTGGATGCATTGGTAATAATTTTCCAAAACTCTCTGAACTTGGCAAAGGTCCCGGCAGACTGGAAAACTGCTAATGTAACACCCTTATTTAAAAAGGGCAGTAGACAGAAGGCTGGAAACTATAGACCGGTTAGCCTAACATCTGTGGTAGGTAAAATTTTGGATTCCATTATTAACGAGACAGTAACAGGACATTTGGATAATCATAATTTAATAGGACAAAGTCAGCATGGTTTTATGAAAGGGAAGTCATGTTTGACAAATTTGCTGGAGTTCTTTGAGGAAGTAACGTATAGGGTGGATAAAGGGGAACCAGTGGACGTAGTGTATTTAGACTTCCAAAAGGCATTTGACAAGGTGCCACACGAAAGATTATTGCTTAAGATAAAAAATCACTGGATTGGGGGTAATATTCTGGCATGGATAGAGGATTGACTATCTAACAGAAGGCAGAGAGCTGGGATAAATGGTTCAATCTCAGACTGGCAATCAGTAACTAGTGGTATTCCGCAGGGATCAGTGCTAGGTCCCCAAATCTTTGCAATCTATATTAACGATTTGGAGGAGGGGACCGAGTGTAACATATCAAAGTTTGCAGATGATACTAAGATGGGAGGGAAAGTAGTGAGTGAGGAGGACATAAAAAACCTACAAGGGGAGATCGACAGGCTAAGTAAGTGGGCAGAGATTTGGCAGATGGAATACAATACTGGAACGTGTGAGGTTATGCACTTTGGCAGGAAAAATCATAGAGCAAGTTGTTATCTTAATGGCAAGAAACTTGAAAGTACTGAAGTACATAGGGATCTGGGGGTCCTGGTGCACGAAACTCAAAAGTTAGTAGGCAGGTGCAGCAAGTGATTATAAAGGCCAATGGAATGTTGGCTTTCATTGCTAGGGGGATAGAATATAAAAATAGGGTGGTATTGCTTCAGTTGTACAAGGTATTGGTGAGGCCGCACCTGGAATACTGCGTACAGTGTTGTTGTCCATACTTAAGAAAGGATCTACTTGCTCTCGATTCAGTACAAAGAAGGTTCACTCGGTTAATCCCGGGGATGAGGGGATGGACATATGAGGAGAGGTTGAGTAGATTGGGACTCTACTCATTGGTGTTCAGAAGAATGAGAAGCGATCTTATTGAAACATATAAGATTGTGAAGGGGTCGGATCGGGGTGTTGCGGGTAAGATTTTCCCGATGATGGGTGAAACTAGAACTAGCGGGCATAGTCTAGAATAAGGGGCTGCTCTTTCAAAACTGAGATGAGGAGGAACTACTTCACTCAGAGGGTGGTATGTCCATGGGATATGCTGCCCCAAAAAGCTGTAGAAGCTACATCATTACATAAATTTAAAACAGAAATAGACAGTTTCCTAGAAGTAAAGGGATTTAAGGATTACGTGGAGCGGGCAGGAATTTGGACATGAGTCTAGGTTCGGATCGGTCATGGCCCTGTGGGTAGCGGAGCGGGCCCAGGGGCCTTGTAGCCTGATCCTGCTCCTATTTCGTGTGTCTAATTCTGTTAGATTCAGGAGATGGTTCTGTGATAGTGGATTGGCGGTTAGGATCAGATCAGCCATGATCTTATTGCATGGCGGGGCGGGCTCGAGGGGCCGATTGGCCTACTCCTGCTCCTATTCCTTTTGTTCTTATGTTCTTATGCTGGAATCTGAAATAAAAACCAAAAGTGCTGGCAATATTCAGCAGGTCATTATTTCAGTTTGCCTGCTGAATACTTCCAGCATTTTCAGTTTTTATTTCAGATGAGCTGCTGAATATTTCCATAAGTTTCTGTGTTTATTCTTGGTTAAAAACTCCTAGGGAATATTTTCCTTCATTAGGCGGCAGGTGGTTAAGAAGGCAAATGGTGTGTTGGCCTTCAAAGCAAGAGGGTTTGAGTACAGGAACAAGGATGTGTTGCTGCAGTTGCACAGGGCCTTGGTGAGACCACATCTTGAGTATTGTGTGCAGTTTTGGTCGCCTTATCTGGAGAAGGATGTTCTTGCCATGGAAGGAGTTCAGCGAAGATTCACCATGCAGATACCTGGAAACTTATAACATTCTGACATGACTGGACAGACTAGATGGTCGGGGAGTCCAGAACCAGGGGTCACAGTCAAAGGATAAGGGGTAAGCCATTTAGGACAGAGATGAGGAGGAATTTCTTCATCCAGCGAGAGGTGAACCTGTGGCATTCTCTACCACAGAAGGCAGTAGAGGCCAATTCATTAAATATATTCAAGAAGGGTTTGGATATATTTCTTAAGGCTAAAGGGATCAATGGGCATGGGGAGAAAGCAGGGACAGGGTACTGAATTTGGATGATCAGCCATGATCGCATTGAATGGTGGAGGAGGCTCGAGGGCCCGAATGGCCTACTCCTGCTCCTATCTTCCATGTTTCTATGTCTCTATTACCAAGGCATAGAATTCAAGAACAGAGTTGTTATGCTTGAACAGTATAAAACACTAGTTAGGCCACAGCTAGAGTATTGCAGACAGTTTTGGTCACCACCCTACAGGAAAGATGTGATTGCACTAGAGAATGTACAGAGGAGATTTACTAGGATGTTGCCAGGACTGGAACATTTTAGCTATAAGTAAACATTGGATAGGGTGGGGTTGTTTTCTTTGGAGCAGAGGAGGCTGAGGGGATACATAATTGAGGCATACAAAATTATGAGGGGCCTATATACAGTGGATAGGAAGGACCTATTTCCCTTAGCAGAGATGTCAATGATCAGGGGGCGTAGATATAAAGTAAATGGTAAAATGATTAAAGAGGAGTTGACAAGAACCATTTACACAGAGAGTGGAGGGGATCTGGATGTCATTACCCAACACATTAATAGAAAGCACTATGGATATGTACTTGAAGTGCTGTACACTACAGGGCTACGGGCCCAGAGCTGGAAAGTGGGATTAGACAAAATAGCACTTTTTCATCCAGCAAAGACACGATGGGTCGAATGGCCTCCTTCTCTGGCGTAAATTTCTGTATTTCTATGATCTCACCCCTTAATCTTCAATATTCCAGGAAATACAAGCCTAGTTTATGTAATGTCTGCTCATAGCCTAAACCTTGGAGCCCTGGCATCACACTCGTGAATCTGCACCGCACTCCCTCCAAGGTCAATATAAGCTTTCTAAGGTGCAGTGCGCAGAACTGTACACAGTGGCCTAACCAGGCCTCTGTACAGCTGTCACAAAACTTCCTTCCATTTGTGCAGGGCAATTGTCTAATATTTTGCACTGGTCATTCCAGTTTTGAAACATTGTGCACGCCCTGCTGCGATGGCCGAGTGGTTAAGGCGTTCAACTTGAAGTTCAATGTGATTTCTCCGTGCAGGCTCGAGCTCTGCTCACTGTGAATCTGTCACAAAATTTTAATTGCATTTCTTCGGCTCCCTGTGCAGATCACTGGCCGCGAAACCAGCCCGAATTCCCTCCACTGCACTTTATTACACTGAGTAATCCAAAGCTGCTGTCCAATTGGAAACACAAATAATTTAGCGGCATCAATTAGATATTGTGGATATTTTTGAAACTATTTGCAAAGATCAGTGAGAAATTTACGCATAAGAAAACACGTAAAAATTCCATTTAATGAAGAGCCCTGCAATGTTTGGAAGGAAAAGAGTGGAAACGCGGTTTGGTTTTCTAAAGTTGAACACAAATTAGAAAGTGTGTAAAATGAGCACCATAGGAATCGAACCTGCAATCTTCTGATGGCACGAAAAATTAACACCAAAGCCAGATATCTTAACCATTAGACCACACGGCCACGAAAATGCTTTGTAAACTAATCGCAATAAAGGGTGATTTAACTCCGTCACTGTGTTCATTTCAATAATAACAACAGAGAATGCTGGAAGCATTTAGAAGGTCAGGCAGCATCGAGTGAGAGAGACACAAAGTTAACGTTTCAGATCGAAGCCTTCCTCAGAACAGGAAAAGGTTAGAGGAGGGATGTTTTTAATCAGGGGTGGGAGGAGGCGAGGTAAGAACAAAGGGAATGCCTGTGACAGAATGGAAGGCAGGAGAGATTGACAGGCAAAACGGATAATGGTGCAAGGCAAAACGAGAGGTAATGGGACAAGTTAACGAACAAAAGGTGGCTCAAGATGAGGTGTGAATGATGATGGCAGAAACATTAACAACTGCCATGTGAGGAAATATGAGAACAAATAAAAAAAAAAGAAATAGAGGGGCCAATTAATAGTCTAAAATTGTTGAACTCGGTGTTAAGTCCAGAAGGCTGTATAATGCCTCATAGAAAGATGAGGTGCTGTTCCTCGAGCTTACGTAGAGCTTCATTGTAACAATGTAACTGGCCAAGTAAGGAGAGATCAGAGAAGGAGTGGAGTGGAGAATTATAGTGTCAGGCGCCCAGAAGCTCGGAGTCACACTTGTGGAATGAATGGAGGTGTTCCGCAAAGCAATCACCCAATCTGCGTTTAGTCTCACAATGTAAAAGCAGCGAATATAGTTTACTAAATTGTAAGAAGTACAAGTAAATCGCTGATTCACCTGGAAGGGGCCCTGGGTGATGGGAAGGAAGGAGGTAAAAGGGCAGGTGATGCATTGCCAGCACTTGCACGGGAAGATGTCAGGCGAGTGGGGAAGGGGTGTTGGGGTGATAGAGGAGTGGACCAGGGTGTCGTGGAGAGAGCCGTCCCTTCAAAATACTGAAAGTGGGGAGGGCAGATGTGTTTGGTGGTGGGATCATGTTGTAGGTGGCTGGATTGGCGCAGGCTGATCCGTTGAATGTGGAGACGCGTGGGGTGAAAGGTGAGGACAAGGGTGGAACCCTATCATGTTTCTGCGAGTGAGGGGAAGGGGTGAGAGCAGCAGTGCAGGAAATGGAACGGACACAGTCGAGGGTCATGTCATCCACGGTAGAGGGTGATCCTCAGTTGAGAAAAATGGAAGACTTGCCGGAAGCACTGATATGGAAGGTGGCATCGTCAGAACAGGTGCAATGGAGACTTGTTAAACTGGGAGAATGGAATATAATCCTTACAGCAAGCGGGGTGGGAGGAAGTGTAGTCCAGGTAGCTGGGGGAGTCAGTGGGCTTATAGTGGATGTTGGTAGAAAGCCTAGCCCCAGAAATGGGGGCAGAGAAGTCGAGGAAGGGAAGGGAAGAGTTGGAGATGGACCATGTGAAGGTGAGGGAAGGGTGGAAATTGGAAGCAAAGTGAAGGAAAATATCTAGTTTAGGGTGAGAGCAGGAAACGGCACCAATACAGTCATCGATGTACCGGAAAAGAGGTGAGGAAGGGGATCTGAGTAGGACTGGAACAAAGAATGTTCCACATATCCCACGAAAAGGCAGGCATAGCTACGGCCCATGCAACACCTTTAATTTGGAGGAAGTGAGTGGAATCAAAGAAGAAGTTGTACAATGTGAGGGCAAGTTCAGCCAGGCGGTCGAGGGCGGTGGTGGATGAGGACTGGTGAGGCCTCTGTTCAAGGAAGATGTGGAGCGGCTTAAGGCCGTCCTGGTGGTGGATGGAGGCGTGGAGGGATTGGGCGTCCATAGTGGAAAGGAGACGTTTGGGAACCGGAAACTGTTAAAGTGACCAGTCGAGAAAAAATAGTCTAGCTATAAAGAAATCAGTTCTGTGGGGAAAGAAGAGGCCCCAACAATTGGTCGGCTAGGGCAGTCCTGTTTGTGGATCTTGGGAAGGAGGTAGAAGTGGGCAGTGCGGTGTTGAGGAAGTGAGAGGTTGGCGGCCATGGGGCAAGATCTCCAGAGGAGGTGAGGTCAGTGACAGTCTTGGAAACGATTGCTTGATGTTCAGTAGTGGGGACATGGTCCAGGCTTAAGGTAGGAGGTGGTGTCAGTGAGTTGCTGTTCAGCATCCACATGGTAGAGAACGGTTCACCAAACAACAACAGCACCACCTTTGTCAGTAGGTTTAATGAAAATGTTAGGGTTGCATCGGAGAGAACGGACTGCGGCAAGTTCAGAGGGAGGTAGGTTGGAGTGGGTGAGGGGAGCAGGGAACTGGAGATGGCCGATGTCATTTCAGTCCCATTCTTTGCACTCCAAACCAACAGAGAGAGTAGACAATGGTAATGCAGCAGATGTAATGTTTCTTGATTTTCATAAGGCCTTCGATAATGTACCCGATACTAGACTGATGAACAAGGTCAGAGAATGCTGAGTCAGGGGACAAGTAGTTGAATGGATTGCTAGCTGGCTTCAGGGCAGAAGGCAGAGAGTTGGAGTAAAAGGTAGCTTATTCACAGTGGCAGAAGGTTGGCGGTGGTGTTCCACAAGTATCAGAGCTGGAGCCACTGCTGTTCGCAATTTATATTCATGATTTAGATTAGTAATCTGAAACACAATTTATAAATTTGCGGATGACACCAAGTTGGGGGGCTAGTCAATGCTGAGGAGGACTGCAACAAGTTACAGGAGGACATTAATAAACTTGCAGAATTGGCACAGAATTGGTAAATGAAGTTCAACACAGATAAATGTGAAGTATTTCATTATGGTAGGAAGAATAGGGAGGTCACTTATCACTTGGAGGGCACGAGTCTAGGTGGGGTAGACGAACAAAGGGGTCTCGAAGTACAAATACACAATAACTGAAAGTTGTTACACAGAATAAAAAGGCCATAAAAAAAGCAAACCAAGCACTCGGGTTTATTTCTAGAGGGATAGAATTGAAAAGTATGGAAATTATGCTAAACCAGTAACAAACCTTGGTTAAAGTAAACCAAGCACTAGGGTTTATTTCTAGAGAGATAGAATTGAAAAGTAGGGAAATTATGCTAACCCAGTAACAAACCTTGGTTAGACCAAGGGTACAGAGAAGATTTACAAGGATGGTACCAGAAATGCGAAGGTATACATATCAGGAAAAGATTAACAGGCTGGGTCTCTTTTCTCTTGAAAAAAGAAGGCTGAGAAGTGACCTAATAGAGATATTTAAAAATATGAAACGTTTTTACAGGGTGAATACAGAGAGAATGTTTCCACTTGTATGGAAGAGCAGAACTAGAGGCCATCAATATAAGATAGTCAGCAACAAATTCAATTGGGAATTCAGCAGAAACATCTTTACCCAAAGGGTGCTGAGCATGTGGAGCGCGCTACCACAGGGAGGGGTTGAATAGTATAGATGCATTTAACGGGAGGCTAGATAAGCACATGAGGGAGAAGAGAATAGAAGTTTATGCTGATAGATTCAGATGAGGAAAGACGGGAGGAGGCTCGGGTGAAGCATAAACGTCGGCCTGGACTGGTTGGACTGAACGTTCTGTTTCTGACGGTATGTTAATAATGAGTGATTAAATCCCGGGGATTGTATTTATTTCAGTTCTATTCTTTGCACTCCAAACTAATCAGCGGCTGTGAACCGTTGACTGATTGAAATACGAGAAGTCCCGATGGATCTGGAATTGTTCATTTAATGTTGGAAATGCTCCGCAGGTCATAACTCAGGATTTCCGGCTTTGCTTCAAATTATTGCAGGACCCGTGTGAGTTTCCATCCACACATTTCAACAAATAACAAAATCAAGAAAAACCCCTGTCTACCAAGAATCAAACAGCTCGCATGGGGATTGAAGCAGCGAGCATGGTGGTATTAGCATCACACTCTAACCAACTGAGCTAACCAGCCTTCAATCACTTGGTTATCAGTTCATTTATGGTTGATTTTCCTCTTTGTCGGCTCATTCACTTTTTTCTCAGCAGGCTCTAAAAGAAAGACTTGCACTTATAGAATCTTTCATAGAATCATAGAATGGTTACCACACAGAAGGAGGCCATACGGCCCGACGAGCGCGTGCCGTGTCTCTACAAGATAACTTCTGCTTATCCCACTCCTCCACCCTTTCCCTGCAGCCCTCCAATGTTTTCCCTGTTGAAAGCCACTCTTGAATCTGCCTCCACCACCCTTTCAGGCAGTGCACTCCAGATACTAACCACAACATTTGTATTTCTTAATAGAAGCGGGGATGCTGCAGTAAAATGAAAAGCCAATTGCAGCAGATGCTGGATCTGGAATTGTTTATTAAATGCTGGAAACATCTGTGGACAGAGAAACACAGGGTTAATCTTTCAGGTCCATGAGCTCTGGGCAGAACTAAGTCGTTAGCTTTGCGTCAAAATATTGCAGGTCCCGTGTGCGTTTACTTCCAAACTTTTTAAGCTGCTCAAAAAGAACAAGAAGAAACTAACTCAATACAAAAAGGTCAATGGCCCGTACGGGGATCGAACCGTGACCTTCATGCTCAAACAACTGAGCTAACCGGCCATCAGGTTTGGCTTATGTGTCCTAAGATTTTATTTTCGAGAAACACTCTCTGGCATTTTTCTGCATTAATCTTTCTGCATACAACCTGCAGTTGTCGATCATACACTATCCGATCGGTAAATGCAGTAGATATGGCACTTTCTGCCACACATGAACACAGCCAACACAAGTGCCAGTAAATCAGCTCCAACAAGCGAAAGTCTATGCACCACCCCTTGACATTCAGCAGCATGACCATCACCGAATCCCCAACCACCATCATCAACAATAACAACTTGCATTTATATAGCGCCTTTTATGTAGTAAAACGTCCCAAGGCTCTGCACAGGAGTATTTTCGGAAAAAAAATTGACACCAATCCACATAAGGAGAAATTAGGGAAGGTGACCAAAAGCTTGGTCAAAGAGATAGGTTTTTAGAAGTGTCTTAAAGGAGGAAAGAGAGGCAGACAGGTTTCGGCAGGGAATTCCAAAGCTTAGGGCAACAGAAGGCACGGCCACCAAAGGGTGAGCGATTATAATCAGGGATGCTCAAGAGGGCAGAATTAGAGGAGCGCAGATATCTCAGGCGGTTTTGGGGCTGAACGAGATTACAGAGATAGGGAGGGGCGAGGACATGGAGGGATATGAAAACAAGCATGAGAATTTTGAAATCGAGACACTGCTTAACCGGGAGTCAATGTAGGTCAGGGAGCACAGGTGTGATGTGTGAACGGGACTTGGTGCGAGTTAGGGAAAGGGAGAGCAGAGTTTTGGATCACCTCAAGTTTATGTAGGGTGGAATGTCGGAGGCCAGCCAGGAGTGCGTTGGAATAGTCAAGTCTAGAAGTAACAAAGGCATGGATGAGGCTTTCAGCAGCAGATGAGCTGAGGCAAGGGCGGAGACGGGTGATGTTACGTTGATGGAAGTAGGTGGTCTTTGAAATGCTGTGGATATATGATGGAAAGCTCATTTCAGGGTGAAATATGACATCAAGGTTGTGAACAGTGTGGTTCAGCCTCAGACAAATGATCGTGAGATGGATGTGGTTAGTGGCTCTGCAATGCAGTTTGTGGAGGGGTCTGAAAACAATGGCGGAATACAATCGAAAACATCAACATCCTGGGGGTTACCAGTCAGATGAAGAGTGTGGTTACAAGAGCAGGTCACAGGCTGGGTATACTGTGCCGAGTTTCTCATCTTCTGACTCCCCAAATCATTTCCACCTTCTACAAGGGACAAGATAGGAGTGTGGTGGAATAATCTCCACTTGCCTGGATGCGTGCAGCTCCAACAACACTCAACCAGCTCGACACCATCCAGGACAAAGCAGCCCGCTTGATTGGCACCCCATCCACCGCCATAAACATTCACTCACTCCACCACCAGCACACCGTGTCTGGAGCCTGTACCCTCTACAAGATGCATTGCAGCAACTCACCAAGGCTCCTTCAACAGCACCTCCCAAACCCGCGACCTCTACCACAGCCTTATCTGCTGATGATACAAAGATAGGTGGGAAAGCAAGTTGTGAGGAGGGCACAAAAAGTCTTCAAAGGGATATAGATAGATTAAGTGAGTGGGTATAACTTTGCAGATGGAGTATAATGTGGGAAAATGTGATGTTATCCACTTTGGTAGAAAGAACAGCAAAGCAAAATATTATTAAAATGGAGGGAGACTACAGAATGCTTCGGTTAAGAGGGATCTGAGTGTCCTCGTACATGAAACACAAAAAGTTAGCATGCAGTAATTTAGAAGGCAAATGGAATGTTGGCCTTTATTGCAAAGGCATGGAGTATAAAAGTCGGGAAGTCTTGCTCCAAATGTACAGTTGCGAACACACCTGGAGTATTGCATACATTTTTGTTCTCCTTATTTAAGGAGGGATATACTTGCATTGGAGACAGTTCAGAGAAGGTTCTCTAGGTTGATTCCTGGGATGAAGGGATTGTCTTATGAGGAAAGGTTGAGCAGGTTGGGCCTATACTCATTGGAGGTTAGAAGAATGAAAGGTGATCATATGGAAACATATAGGATTCTGAGGGGGCTTGACAGGGTAGATGCTGAGAGGGTGTTTTCCCTCATGGGTGTATCTAGAATCAGGTGGCATAGTTTTAGAATAAGGGTTTGTCCATTTAAGACCGAGATGAGGAGGAATTTCTTCTCTCAGAGAATCGAGAATCTTTGGCATTATCTAACCCAGAGAGCTGTGCAGCCTGAATCATTGATTATATTAAAGGCTGAGATAGACAGATTGTTGAACTACAGGAGAGTCAAGGATATGGGGCAACAGGCAGAAAATTCGAATTGAGGCCTGATCAGATCAGCCATGATCCTACTGAATGGCGGTGCAGGCTTGAGGGGATGAATCGACTGCTCCTGCTCCTATTTCTTATGTTGTTATGTTTTTATAAGGGCAGCCGGTGCATGGGAACACCATCACCTCCAAATTGCCCTCCAAGTTACACACAATCCCAACGTGAAAATATATCACCATAACTTCATCATCGCTAGGTCAAAATCATGGAAGTCCCTCCCTAACAGTACTATTGGAGTACCTTCACCACATTGACTGCAGCAGGCCAAGAGGGCTTCTCACTAACACCTTCTCAAAGGGAATTAGGGATGGGCAATTAATGCTGGCCTTGCCAGCGATGCACAAATCCTAGGAACGAATTAAATTAAATTAAAATAGTCACGACTGGATGTGGCAGGATTTCAGAGATTTGTTCTGATCCGTTGGTTGTTGGATCGCTTAGCTCTGTATACACATGCTGTTTCCATAGTTTAGCATGTGTGTAGTCCTGTGTTGTAGCTTCATGAGGTTGGCACCTCATTTTTAGGTATGCCTGGTGCTGCTCATGACATGCACTTCTACACACCTCATTGAACCAGGGTTGGTCCTGTTTCTTGATGCTAATAGTAAAGGGAGGGATATGCTGGTCCATAAGGTTATAGATTGTGGTGGAACAAAATTCCAAAACTGAGGCCCGCTGTGCCGGCTGTGGTGGACATAAATGATCCCATGGCACTATTGGAAGTACAGCAGGGTGGTGAGGTTCACCCCGGTGTCCTGCAGCAAATATTTATCCGTAAATCAACATCACTAAAACAGATTATTCTCGATTATATCATTGTTGGTTGTGGGAGCTTGATGTGCACAAATTGGCTGCTGCTGTTTTTCCTATATTACAACAGTGACTACAACTTCACTGGTTGTAAAGCGTTTTGAGACGTCCTGTTGAAAAGCGCTGTAGAAATCCGAGTCTTTCTTTTACAGCCTTCGAAGTCAACTGACAAAGACCAGAAGTCAACATAAATTAAATGCAACAACAAAAGAAGTGGAACAAAGCCAGTTACCGCAGTTGGTTAGAGCGTGGTGCTAATACCGCCAAGGTTGTGGAATCGATGCCTGTACCGGACATTTATTTTTTGCTGGCCTGGGTAGTTTTTTAATGTTGTTATTTGCAGAAAAGTTTAGAAGTGCAATACTTTGAAGCAAAGCTGCAAAACCTTAGTTCTGCCGAGAGCTCAAGGACCTGCAAGGTTGAACCTGTGTTTCTCTGTCTACAGATATCACCTGACCTGCACACTACTTCTAGTGGCGCGTGGATCCGAAGCTGCTCCTGATGTTATCAGAAGATTGTAGCGTCGACTCCTGCTGCGGTCGTTTTACAAACTTTTTAAATTGTGTTCAACTTTAGAAAACCAAATTGCGTTTCCACTCATTAGCTGAAGGTAATTCCCTTCCAAACACTGCAGGGCTCTTTATTAATTAGTATTTTGACGCTGTTCTGTGTGTGTATTGCTCACTAGTTCCCAACAAATCCACAATATCTAATTCATGCCGATAAATTATTAGTGTTTCAATTAGAACAACAACTTTGCGCTAATCAGTGTAATAAATTGCAGAGGAGGGAATTCTGATCAGTTTCGGGGCCAGTGTTCTCCACAGGGAGCCGATTAAATAAAATAAAGAATTTGTGGCAAAGTTGCTGCAAGCAGGTTTCGAACCAAGATTTTGAGCCAGTGAAAATGAAGGATCAGCAATATACTTCTAAGGCAGGATGGTCTGCGACTTGCAGGGGAACTTGGAGGTGGGGGCGCTCCCATGCGCCTGCTGCCCTTCTCCTTCTGGAGAAAAAGTTTGCGTATTTGGCAGGTGCTGCCGAAGATGCCTTGGTGAGTTGCTGCAGTGAATCTTGTCGATGGTACGTACTGCAGCCAAGGTGCACCGCTGGTGGAGGGAGTGATTGTTTAAGGTGGTTGATGGGGTACCAATCAAGCGGGCTGCTTTGTGCTGGATGGTGACTAGCTTCTTGCGTATTGTTGGTGCAACGCTCATCCAGGCAAGTGGAGAGTATTCCATCACACTCCTTATTTGTGCCTTGTAGATGGCAGAAAGTCTTTGGAGAATCAGGAGATGAGACACCCGCCGCAGAATATCTAGCCTCTCACCTTCTCTTGTTGTCACAGTATTTATGGGGTTGGTCCCGTTATGTTTCTGGTCACTGGTAACCCCCCAGGATGTTGATGGTCGGGGATTCGGCGATGGTAATGTCGTTGAATGTTAAGGGGAGGTGGTTAGACTCTCGTTTGTTCGAAATAGTCATTGCCGGGCACTTCTGTGGAACGAATGTTACCTGCCACTTATCAGCACAAGCCTGAATGTTGTCCAGGTTTTTTGTATACGGGCATGGATTGCTTCATTATCTGAGGAGATCTTAATGGCACTGAACACTGCAATCATCAGCGAATATCCCCACGTTTGACCTTATGCTGGAGGGAAGGTCATTGATGAAGCAGCTGAAGATGGTTCGACCAAGGACACTGCCCTGAGTAAATCCTGCAGCGATGTCCTGGGGCTGTGATGACTGACCTTCAGTCACAACAACCATCTTCCTTTGTGCTAGGTAAGACTCCAACCAATGGAGAGTTTCCACCCCACCCCCCGATTCCCATTGACTTCAGATTTACTAGGGCTCCTTGATACCACACTCAGTCAAATGCTGCCTTGATGCCAAGGGCAGTCACTTGCACTTCTCCTCTGGAATTCAGCTCCTTATTTCATGTTTGGACCAAGGCTGTAATGAAGTCGGGAACCGAGAGGTTTTGGCAGAACCCAAGCTGGGCATCCATTAGCAGGTTATTGGTGAGTAAGTGCCACTTGATAGCACTATCGATGACAACTTCCATCACTTTGCTGATGATTGAGCGTAGATTGATGGGGCGGTATTTGGCTGGATTGAATTTGTCCTGCTTCTTGTGGACAGGAAATACCTGGGCACTCTTCCACATTGTTGGTTCGATGCCAGTGTTGTAGCCTCACTAGAACCGCTTGGCTAGATGCGCAACAAGTTCTGGATCACAAGTCTCCAGCATGATAGCCGGGATGTTGTCAGGGCCCATAGCCTTTGCTGTCGACAGTGTGCTCAGCCGTTTTTGATATCACGTGGCGTGAATCGAATTGGCTGAAGTCTGGCTTCTGTGGTGTTGGGGACCTTAGAAGGAGGCTGATATGGATCAGGACAGGTGATCCTCCCAGATTCATTTTTATTATTTTGTTTTATAGCGGTTTGTTACAACTGAGTGGCATGCTAGGCCAGTTCAGAGGGCAGTTCAGAGTCAACCACATTGCTGTGGGTCTGGAGTTACTCATCGGCCAGACCAGGTAAGGACGGCAGATTTCTTTCCCTGAAAGACATTAGTGAACCAGATGGGTTTTTACGACAATCCGATAGTTTCATGGTTACCATTACTGATCCTGGCTTTTTTTTGGGGAGTTGCAATACAGAAGGAGGAGCCTCGTGTGGAGACCAGTTCGTGCAAATGGACTGTTTCTGTGGTGCAGACTCTATAATAATATGTAACACCCGTTTTAAACAGACTTAGAATGATCTGAGTCTGACAGAAGATCCCTTTTCAACAGACACAGAATGATCAGGGACTGCCAACACACCCTTTTAAAAAGTCAAAGAATGATCAGGGACTGACAGCACATCCCTTTTAAATAGACACAGAATGATCCGTGACTGAAAGCAGAACCATTTTACACAGGCATCTAAAGCTGCCTGACTTGCAGAGTGCTTCCAGCATTTTATCTGTTTATATTTCAGATTTCCAACATCAACAATATTTTGCTTCTGTAATACAAGCGCCTTTAGTTGGCTCTGTGGCGCAATGGCAGTGTATTGAGCTTATTAATTCTCATGTGACTAGATGAAGTCATTCAAAGGCTGTGGGTTCGAATCCCACCAGAGTTGAATTTTGGGTCAGGGTTCTGTGTTTCCTCCACTGACGGTGCATTTGGCAGTAAATCAGTAATTCAGTGAAGGGAAACTCCCCCCCCCAACACTTCCTTGACACAAGTGGCTCCAGTCCCACCCCACTTTCCCTCTGAGTCCTCTCAACCCCTGAATCTGTTACACAGGAACAGGAGGATTCAATTGAACCCCTCGAGTTTGTTACACAGCAGCAGGAGGAGGCCATTCAGTCCAATGGCTCTTTTACATAGAAACAGGAGAAGGCCATTCAGTCCTATGGCCCTTTAACACAGGAACAGGAGGAGGCCTTTCAGTCCCATGGCCCTCTTACATAGGAACAGGAGGTGGCCATTCTTTCGCATGATCCTTTGACATAGGATCAGGATGAGGCCATTCAGGTCCATGACACATTAATAAAGGAGCAGAGACATGCCATTCAGTCCCAAGGCCCTTTTACACAGGAACAGGCGGAGGCCATTTAATCCCATGACACTTTTACATAGGAACAGAAGGCCATTCTGTCCCATGAGCCTTTCACACAGGAACAGGAGGAGGCCATTCAGCCCCTGTAGCCTGTTATACAGGAACAGGAGGAGGCCATTCAGCCCCTCGAGCCTGTTACACAGGGACAAGAGGAGGCCTTTAACGCCTCGAGCCTGTTGCATTGGACTCGAGGAAGCCATTCAGTGATACAAGATCTGTATAAGAACAGTAGCAATCCATTCAGCCCCTTGAACCTGTTACAGAGGATGACAAGGAGATAATTCAGAGCCACGATCCAGTTATACAGGAACAGGAGAAGGCAATTCATTCCAACAAGTCTGTTATACAGGAACAGGAGGAGACAATTCAGACACATGAGCCTGTTTCACATGAATAGGAGGAGGCCATTCAGCCCCTCAATCCTGTTATACATGAATAGCAGGAGGCCATTCAGCCCCTCGATCCTGTTATGCATGCACAAGAGGAGGCCATACAGCCACTCGAGCCAGTTACATAAGAACAGGAGGAGGCCATTCAACCCCTCAAGCCTGTTACAATGGAACTGGAGGAGGCTATTCAGTTCTTCGAGTCTGTTATTCAGGATGAGGAGGAGGACATTCATCCCCTTGAGCCTTTTACACAGGAACAGGAGGTGACCATTCAGCCACTCGGGTCTGTTATACAGGAAAAGGAGAAGTCCATTCAGCCACTCAAGCCTGTTACACAGTAACAGGATGAGGCGATTCAGCCACTAATGTCTGTTACACAGTGTCAGGAGGAGACCATTCACCCACTCGAGTCTGTTATCCAGGAACAGGAGGAGGCCATTCAGCCCCTCAAGCATGTTACACAGGAACAGGAGGAGGCCATTGAGCCACTCGAGTCTGTTATATAGGAAGAGGAGGAGGCGGTGAAGAATCCTCTCCATCACGGAATTAAACCCCGGTCTCCAGCGTGAGAGGCAAGGATACTCACCACTATACTAAGAAAGAAGTGAGCGATGCAATGTCCGTCAGTGCTAGAATTGACCGAGGGACAAAGAGGCAGAAGGGAGAGAAAGAAGAATAAGAACAGAAGAAATAGGAGCAGGAGTGGGCCATTCGGCCCCTCGAGCCTGCCACGTCATTGAATAAGATCATGGCTGATCAGATCATCCACTCTACGCCAGATTCCCGCCAACTCCCCATAACCCTTGACTCCCCTGTAGCTCAAATATATGTCTATCTCTGCCAGACCTACAGAGCGAGAGCCTCAGTTTGACGTCTTACAGAGTGGCCCGAGGGATAAGGGACTTCAGTTATGTTGATAGTGTGGTGAACTGGGATTGCTTTCCTCAGAAGGTTAAGAGGAAACTTAATAGAGGCTTGCAAGATTACAAGGGGATTTGGTAGAGGAAATGAGGAGAAACGCTTTCCAGTGGCAGGAGGGTCGGTAACCAAAGAACACCGATTGGAGATAACCGGCAAAAGAACCAGCATGAGGAGAATTGTCTTACGCAGCAAGGGGTAAGGACTAATGAATATCATAATGCTCAGGATAAGTTATCACGGCCCAGGTACACTCTCATTCCAGTCTTGCACACGTTGCTAATGTGGCATTTTTCACACTGGCAATGAGTTGATTGATAGCCGTGCTGTGATCAGCTAAGTTTGTTCGGGAGATGCAGTCGGCAACAAAATACATGGATGACGGATAACAACCGTGACGGTTCTGACACTGTGAGGTACAGTTAAATGTATGCAAGTAAACATTTAAAGTATCTTGTTCCCAATGTCATTTCCTGCAAACATTGAAACAACAGGCATTTCACAGAAGGCAATGAAGTGTATAACATAACATTACATAAGAACTCGGAGCAGGAGTAGACCATACAGCCCCTCGGGCCTGCTCCACCATTCAATAGGATAATGGCTGATCCGAACCTAGACTCACGTCCAATTCCCTGCCCGCTCCCCATAACCCCTAATTCACTTATCAGATAGGAAACTGTTTATCTCCTTTTTAAATGTATTTAATGTCGCAGCATCCACAGCTCTCTGAGGTAGCAAACGCCATAGATTTACTACCCTCTGAGTGAAGAAGTGTCTCCTCATCTCAGTTTTGTAATGGCAGCCCCTTATTCTAAGACTAGCTGGAGTGCCCGGCGGTGCCGAGGCTTTTTCGAGGACATGTTGTTGGAAGAGAGAGAGAGAAAGCGACTGGGGGGGGGGGAAAGAGAGCGAGTGACTGTGGGGGGGGGTAAGAGAGCGAGCGACTGTGGGGGGGGAAGAGAGCGAGCGACTGTGGGGGGGGAAGAGAGCAAGGGAGAGAGAGGGGGAAGAGAGCGAGCGAGAGAGGGGGGAGCGAGGGAGAGAGGGGGGCGAGGGAGAGGGGGGCACGGGAGTGGGGGGCAAGGGAGAGGGGGGTGAGGGAGAGGGGGGGGGAGGGAGAGGGGGGCGAGGGAGAGGGTGAGGGTGAGGGAGAGGGGCGGGCGAGGGGGGTGAGGGAGGGGGGGCGAGGGAGAGGGGTGGTGAGGGAGGGGGGGGCGAGGGAGAGGGGGGCGAGGGAGGGGGGTCGAGGGGGGGCGAGGGAGCGGGGGGGTGAGGGAGAGGGGGGCGCGAGGGAGAGGGGGGCGCCAGGGGGGGAGAGAGAGAGAGAGAGAGAGAGAAGGGGGGGAGAGAGTGAGAAGGGGGGGAGAGAGTGAGAAGTGAGAAGGGGGGAGGAGGTGGAGGAAGGAGAGTGGGAGGAGGGGAGGAGTGTTTTGAGGGGGACAGCGAAAGACCAAAAAAATTTATTTTTCAAAAACAGGTGTTAAGAAGATGGGAGGCCATCTTGAAAGGTTTTTAATGTTTTTAAAAAGCTGCCATGGAGAAGGAACGCGCAGTCTGTGAAACCCACAGAAATTTTTTTTTTTTTTTTTTAAGCTGCTGCGGAGAAGGAAACCAACAGAATTTTTTTCTTTTTAAAGCTGCCACGGAGAAGGAACGTGCAGTCTGTGAAACCAACAGAAATTGTTTTTATTTTTTTATAAACGGGTGTTAAGAAGATGGGAGGCCATCTTGAAAGTTTTTTAGTGTTTTTAAAAAGCTGCCATGGAGAAGGAACGCGCATTCTTGCTGAAAACACCAAAAGTTATTTTTTTTAAAACGACTGTTAAGAAGATGGGACACCATCTTCATTGTGCTTTAACGTTTTAGACATTGTGTTTTTACGTTTTACACATTTAAAAAAAAAAATCGCTCCTAACAAAACAACAGAAATTTCACTCACTTCTTAATCCTGCAAGTGACTCACGTGTACTTAGGCCAGTGTCCGTCTCTTTGTTGATGAAAGAAGGCTAAGCTAATGTATTTATAGTCTGTGAAGGATTAGGCCCCACCCAGACAATAAACACACAGAAGGTGAGAATAAAGATGGCGGCCACTCACCTCAGTTCAGAACGATAAGGCCCGCCACAGTAGCACTGATTGGTCGATTGTCATGTCACCGAAGCATAGGATTGGTCAATCGCCCTGTCACTCGACTCTAGGAGGGCCCGGCTTCACATGCGACGAACCCGCCCCCGCCATGCATTGATTGGTCGACCATCGGTTTGGTCACTCTATGGTAATAAGTGGATAATGAGCGGAATGTTGAAGGTTTTTCGGATACCGCGGGCACAATTTTTGTCCGGCCGAAACGTAAATATGCTTACCATCGTTTTGGAACGGTGAGCTTTCTTTTGACGTAACGCACGCATAGGTACGCTCTGTAACTTTCGAGCGCATAGCCGGACAGACGCACACCCGAGGACAGACAGATGGACAGACAGAAGGACAGACAGAAGTACAGACAGAAGGACAGACAGACAGAAAGAACGATCCGTTTATATATATAAATGATGTACCCTAGTTCTATTCTCACCCATCAGCGGAAACATCCTCCCCACATCCACCCGATCAAGCTACCTTTCAATCTTATATGTTTCGATAAGATCGCCACTCATTCTTCTGCATTCCAATGAGTAGAGGCCCAACCTACTCAACCTTTCCTCATAAGTCAACCCACTCATCTCCGGAATCAACCAAGTGAACCTTCTCTGAACTGCCTTGAGAGCAAGTATATCTTTTCTTAAATATGGAAACCAAAACTGTACGCAATATTCCAGGTGTGGCCTCACCAGTACCCTGTATAACTGAAGCAAGACTTCGCTGCTTTTATACTCCATCCCCCTTGCAATAAATGCCAAGATTCCATTGGCCATCCTGATCACCTGCTGTACCTGCATACCAACATTCTCTGTTTCCTGTGCCAGGACCCCCAGATCCCTTTGTACTGTAGCACTTTACAGTTGCTCTCCATTTAGATAATAACCTCCTCTTTGATTTTTTTCTGCCAAAGTGCATAACCTCACAATTTCCAACATTATATTCCATCTGGCAAATGTCTGCCCACTCACTTAGCCTGTCTATGTCCTTTTTGCAGGATTTTTATGTCCTCCTCACTCACTGCTTGCCCTCGCATCTTTGTATCATCGGCAAACTTGGATATGTTGCAACTGGTCCCCTCCTCCAAATCGTTAATATAGATTGTAAAGAGTTGTGGTCCCAGGACTGATCCCCGCGGAACACCACTAGTTACTGATTGCCAACCTGAGAATGAAACATTTTCCCAACTCTCTGTTTTCTGTTAGATAGCCAATATTCGACCCATGCAGGATATAACCCCAAATCCCGTGGTATTTTATCATGTGCAGTAACCTTTTGTGTGGCACCTTGTCAAATGCCTTTTGGAATTCCAAATACACCACAACCACTGGTTCCCCTTTATCCACACTGTTTGTTACACCTGAAAGAATTCAAGCAAATTTGTCAAACATGACTTCCCCTTCATGAAACCATGCTGACTCTGTCCGATTAAATTATGCTTATCCAAATGTCCTGTTACTGCTTCCTTAATAATGGACTCCAACATTTTACCAACCACAGATGTTAGGCTAACTGCTCTATATTTTCCAGCCTTATGTCTACCTCCCTTTTAAATAAGGGCTTTACATTAGCAGTTTTCCAATCTGCTGGGACCTTTCCTGAATCCAGGGAGTTTTGGATATTACCACCAATGCATCCGCAATCCCTACCGCTGCTTCTCTAAAGACCCGAGGATGTAAACCATCATGTCCAGGGGATTTATCCGCCTTAAGTCCCATTATCTTACCGAGTACCATCTCCTTAGTGACTTTAATCGTGTTTAGCTCCTCCACCCCTATAGCCCCCTGTTTGTCCAGTGTTGGGATAGTTTTAGTTTCCTCTACTGTAACGATTGATACAAAATATTTGATCAGCATTTCTGCCATCTCCATGTTCCCCAGCAGTAATTTCCCGGTCTTGTCCTCTAAGGGACCAACATTCACTTTAGCCACACTTTTTCTTTTTATAAAACTGTAGAAACACTTGTAATCTATTATTTGCTAGTTTACTTTCATAATTTATCTTCCCTTTCTTAATTAATCTTTTAGTTATTCTTTGCTGGCTTTTAAATGCTTCCCAATCTTCTTTCCTCCCAGTAGATTTGGCCACTTTATATGCCCTTGTTTACAGTCGGATACTATCCTTTATTCCTTTCCTTAGCCATGGATGGCTGTCTTTTCTTTCATGCCCCTTTTTCCTCAGTGGAATATATTTTTCTTGAAAGTTGTGTAATATCTCCTTGAATGTACACCACTGCTCACGTACCGTCTTACACCTTAATCTATCTTCCCAGTCCACTTGAGTCAACTCTGCTTTCATAGCTTCATAATCTCCTTTACTTAAGGTTAGTACGCTGGTTTGAGCTCCAAATGTCTCACCCTCCAACTGAATTTGGAATTCAACCATGTTATGGTCAGTCATTCCAAGGGGATCCTTTACTAGGACATTTTTTATTAATCCTGTCTCATTACACAAGACCAGATCTAAGATTGCCTGCCCCCTGGTTGGTTCAGTAACATACTGCTCAAGGAACCCGTCCCTAATACACTCTATGAAATCTTCCTCAAGGGTGCGCTGCCCAATTTCATTTGTCCAGTCATTATGAAAGTTAAAATCTCCCATGATTATAGCTGTTCCCTTATTCCAAGCCCAAACTATTTCCTGATTTATACTCCAACCAATAGAGTTCCCACTATTATGAGGCCTATAGACTACGCCCACTAGTGACTTTTTCCCCTTATTATTCCTTATCGCCACCCAAACCGTTCCACTATCCTGAACATTTGACCGAATATAATTTCTCACTATTGCAGTGATTCCATCTTTATTAACACAGCCACCCAACCTCCCTTTCCTTCCTGTCTGTCCTTCCTAATAGTCAAGTGCCCCTGGATGTTTAGTTCCCAGTCCTGGTCACCCTGCAGCCATGTCTCCGTAATGGCCAGCAGAACATACCCATGTGTAATTATTTGTACCGTCAACTCGTCTATTTTATTACGAATGCTGCATGCATTCAGATAAAGAACGTTTAAATATGCTTTGTGACAATTAATTCCTGCTTTTACCCCCTTTACTACTTTACCTTTATTTTTATATATTCTGTCCCTTCCTGACACGATCTGGTTTTTAATTCCCCCACTGCCACCTTGGTTTTTAATTCCCCCACTCCTACATTTCTCTATTGCCTTCTCCGTTGACATTTTTATTTTTCACTTTCTTGAAACCTCCCTCCCCCCACTAATTATTTTAAAGCCCTCTCTACAGCCCTAGTTTTTCGATTCGCCAGGATTCTAGTCCCAGCACTGGCCAAGTGAAGTCCGTCACAACGGAAAAGCTCTCTCCTGTCCCAGTACTGGTGCCAGTGTACTAAGAAGCAAAACCCATTTCTCCCACACCAGTCTTGTAGCCAGGCATTTAACTCTCTGATTTTATTTACCCAAGCCAAATTTGCTCGTGGCTCAGGTAGTAATCCAGAGATTATTACCCTTCTGGTTCTGCTTTTTAATTTGGCACCTAGCTGCTCATACTCCCTCAGAAGAACCTCTTTCCTTGTCCTATTTATGTCGTTGGTACCAACATGGACCACGACAACTGGATTCTCCCCCTCCCACTCCAAGTTTCTCTCCAGCCTAGAGGAGATGTCCTTAACCGTGGCACTGGGCAGGCAACACAGCCTATGGGACTCTCACTCTCGGCTGCAAAGAACCCTATCTATCCTCCTAATGATGCTACCCCCTACCACTACAACATTTCTATTTACTCCCCCAACTTGAATGGCCCCTCGTTCCACGGTGCTGTGGCCAGGTTGCTCATCATCCCTGCAGTCCCCGTTCCCGTCCTCACAGGGAGTAAGAGCCTCGAACCTGTTGGACAAGAGCAAGGACTGTGGCTCGTCCAGCACTACCTCCTGCTTCCCCGTCCCTGCCTCAATAATAGTCACACCATCCTGCCCTGACCACGGACTACATCTGAATTGGTGTGACTACTTCCAGAAACACAGAGTCCAGGTAACTCTCCCCCTCCCTGATGTGTCGCAGTGTTTGAAGCTCGGTCTCCAGCTCATCAACACGGAGCCAGAGTTCCTCGAGCAGCCAGCACTTACTGCAAATGTGATCACTGTGAACATCAATGCTGTCCACCAGCTCCCACATATTGCAGCAGTAACACATCACCAGCTCTCCCATTCTATGTAATGAATTACATTTATTAATATTATTTTTAAATACCCTCTGCCCCGATTCTAGATGATGAATATCGCACCTCTATTTAATTGATCTTCTCAACTTATAAAGGTTTCAAAGGGAAGGAAAAGTACTCACGAACCAGCCAATCACCTACCAGCTTTTCTGTGATGTCACTTTTGAATTCTGACGTCCCCTTGGTATGTTGCCTTTGGAGCCTTTTTAGGCTGCTTCGCCTCGCTGCTCTGACTCGACTCAACACCCACTGCTGCTACCAGCAGCCTCGACTGGGCCGCGCCTCGCTGCTCCGCCTCCACGATGTCTGCTAATCCTGAGACTGGCAGGAAAACAAGGCCAGAAACAAAACAGAAACAGCACCTCACACCCCAATTACCCTAACTCTCTCACTTACCCAAACTCTCACAGCACGCTCTGCTACTCGCACTGATCTTTTTATACTGTTTGTTTGTAACCAATTGAACCACCCCTGCTGATTGGTTAGAGAACTGGTTTTTACTGCCTGCCAATTAACTCTGACTGCACTGTTATCTTGCATTACTCTTCTTAAATCAACAGAAACTCAAATATTTAACTTTTCCCCTTTACTTAAACTGCTTAAGTAATCTTATCAAGATACTACTGGCAAATGCCACTAACAATTTGCACCACTCCAAATGATTCATAGAGAAATAACCATTAAAGAACTATGTCATTTACCCAAACTTTCACAGCACTCTCTGCTAATCGCACTCATTTTGTACCTCTGTACCGAATGATGCGCTGCTGATTGTTGAGGCAACAGCAGCGGTGTGGAAAGTTGAAAAGTTCAGAGGTGCACGCAATTTTTCTCGCGGTTGCTTTGAATGCTGCTATTACAAACAGCCGAAAAATGCACTGTTCTCTGACTGCGAATGGAACCCGTGCCGCGGCGGTTTAAGTGCCGAATCCTAACCACTAGACCAGGAAGCGCCCTGCCAGCAAGCAGAACACTGCAGTCTTTCCTCCTTGCTGCTTTGAAATTCAGGTCACATTCATGCCAGGCAAACTTTTCGTACACGATGACATTATTTAGGCGAGATCACAAAGGACATGTTCACGAAACCACAGCATCAAGTGCGGGGAGGCGTCCACCTGAAATCTATTTGCTTCTGTGCTTTTCTCAGAGACACACAGTCAGAGAAAACCCTTCGGGATATTGAGTAATCAGGACTAAAATATCAAGGACAATATAGAGGAAATAGTAATGCGGTGCTTGAGGCAAAGACTCAAACACATACACGAACACAGATGTGTGCCCACTTTGTGTGGGTATGTCTCAGATATCCTTATGATTCATGGAGGCCTGCAGCATAGTGTGTGGCCATTCGGCCAATCGTGCCAGTGCTGTCTCCTTGAAAGAGCAGACGTGCTTTCTTCCGCTGTTATCTACATTTCCCTGTCCTCTCTCCTTCCGCAGTGCTCCGCACAAAAGACAAACAGAAAGAAAACACGAACGAAGAATTGATGCAGGAAGTTGTTATACAGTTCTCCACCGTTTAAAATTATTTTAGGTTCATTTTTATTCTGTTATTCTTTTCGAAGGAGCACTTTAATGTGCTGCCCAAAGGTTTAAAATTGGGATTAAGCCAGTTACACAGCAACAGGATGCCATTCAGCCCCTCAAACCAGTTGCACAGGAACAGGAGCAGAACATTCATAACCTTGACCCAGTTGCACAGGTACAGCTAATATATTATTAATGCTTCATGTGATGTGTTTGCTATGAAATAAATTGTTAAAAAATTACACTGCATTGACCAAGATTCGAACCCAGATTCTGCTACGCTGGCAGGCGAGAATTCTACCCCTGATCCACCAATGCACACCGAGTTAATAAATTCCATTTTCTGGTAGCTACAATTTAATTTTGACTTTTGTTAATACAAGCGAGGACACTGCGTTAACATAAAAAGTAAAATGCAGCAGATGCTGGATCTGGAATTGTTGATTAAATGCTGGAAACACTCCGACGGTCCTGGAATATCTGTGGACAGAGAAACACAGTGTTAATCTTTCAGGACCATGAGCTCTCGGCAGAGATAAAATTTTGCGGTTTTGTACTTCCCGTGTGAGTTTCCATCCAAAGTTGTTAAGCTGCTCAAAAATTAGATAATTAAGAAACTAACCTTCCCCAAAATAATAAATAGGTGCAGGATTGGGCCATTCGGCCCCTCGAGCCTAACTCGCCATTTAATAATTTCATGGCTGATGAGATCTCCAACACAACGCCACTTTGCCACCCGCTCCCCATAAAGCTTGACTCCCCTGTAGCTGAAATATATATCTATCTCCGCCAGACATACAGAGCCCGTTTCACGTCTTACAGAGTGGCCCGAGGGATAAGCAACTTCAGTTATGTTGATAGTGTGGCGAAGCTGGGACTGCTTTCCTCTGAAGGCTAAGAGGAAATATAATAGAGGTTTGCAAAATTACAAGGGGTTTTGATAGATGAAATAAAGGGAAACGCTTTCCAGTTGCAGGAGAGATGGTAAGCAGAGGGAGAATTGTCTTATGCAGCAAGTGTTAAGGCATAATAAATATCTGGATAAGTTATCACGGCCCAGGTATTCTCTCATTCCAGTCTTACACACGATGCTAAATTTTCACACTGGCAATAAGTTGACTGATAGCCGTGCTGTGATCAGCTAAGTTTGTTAGGGAGATGCAGTCGGTGAGATAAAACATGAAAGACGGATAATAACCGTGACTGTTCTGACACAGTTAAATGTGGGCATTTAAAGTGTCTTGTTCCCAATGTCATTTCCTGCTGACTTTGAAACAACAGGCAAGGCAGGAAGTGAATGTTGCACCTTTGTACCGAATGATGCGCTGCTGTCGGTTGAGGCAACAGCAGCGGTGTGAAATGTTGATGAGGTGCAAGCAGAACATTCACACCCTTGATCCAGTTGCACAGGTACAGCTAATATATTATTTATGCTCATGTGATGTGTTTGCTATGAAATGAATTGTTAAAAGTATTAACCCGCATTGGCCGGGAATCGAACCCGGGTCTCTAGGCGAGAATTCTATCGCTGAAACCATCAATGCACACCAAGTTAACAGATCCCTTTTTCTGGTAGCTACAATTTATGTTTGACTTTTGTTAATACAAACGGGGACACTGCGTTAACATATAAAGCAAAATGCAGCAGATATTGCATCTGGAATTGTTGATTAAATGCTGGAAACACTTCGAAGGTCCTGGAAGATCTGTGGACAGAGATACACAGGGTTAACCTCTCTGGTGCATGAGCTCTCGGCAGAGCTAAGATTTTGCACTTTTCTAGGTCCCGTGGGAGTTTCCTTCCAACGTTGCTTAGCTGCTCAAAAATTACATAATTAAGAAACTAACCTTCTCCAAAAGAATAAATAGGAGCAGGATTGGGCCATTCGGCCCCTCGAGCCCCGCCATTTAATAAGTTCGTGGCTGATGAGATCTTCGACACAAAGGAACTTTGCCGCCCGTTCCCCATAACCCTTTAACACCCCTGTAGCTGAAATATATGTCTATCAGACACACAGAACCCGTTTGACGTCTTACAGTGTAGCCCGAGGGACAAGCGACTTCAGTTATGTTGATAGTGTGGAGAAGCTGGGATTGCTTTCCTCTGGAGTCTAAGAGGAAATTTTATAGAGGCTTGCAAAATTACAATGGGTTTTGATAGAGGAAATAAAGACAAACGCTTTCCAATGGCAGGAGGGATGGTAACCAGAGGTAGAATTGTCTTATGCAGCGAATGTTAAGGCCTCATGAATATCAGGACAAGTTATCACGGCCCAGGTACTCTGTCATTCGAGACTTGCACACGTTGCTAATGTGGCATTTTCCACAATGGCAATGAGTTGACTGACAGCCGTGCTGTGATCAGCTAAGTTTGTTAGGGAGATGCACTGGGCAAAATAAAACATGGAAGACGGATAACAACCGTGACTGTTCTGACATTGTGAGGTACACATAAATGTGGGCATTTAAGGTGTCTTGTTCCCAATATCATTTCCTGCTGACTTTGAAACAGCAGGCATTTTACAGAAGCCAAGGAAGTGAATGTTGCACCTCGGTACCGAATGTTGCGCTGCTGACTGTTGAGGCAACAGCAGCGTGGAAAGTTGAAAGGTTGATGAGGTGTAAGCATTGTTTCGCGCGGGTGCTTTGATTGCTGGCATTTCAAACAGCCAGAAAAAGCACTGGTTCTCTGACCGGGAATCGACCCCGGGCCGCGGCGATGAAAGTGCCGAATTCTAAACACTAGACCACCAGGGAAGCTGTGGAAAGCATCCTGCCAGCAAACAGATCAATGCAGTCTTTCCTCCTTGCTGCTTTGAAATTCAGGTCACTTTCGCGCCAGGCAAACTTTTCGTACAGTGTGAGGCCATTCGGCCAATCGTGCCAGTGCTGTCCCCTTGAAAGGTCAGACGTGCTTTCTCCCGCAGTTATCTGCATTTCCCTGTCCTCTCTCGTCCCTCGCATGGCAGGTGAGAATTCTACCCCTGATCCACCAATGCACACCGAGTTAACAAATTCCATTTTCTGGTAGCTACAATTTATTTTTTGCTTTTGTTAATACAAGCGGGGACACTGCTTTAACATAAAAAGCTAAATGCAGCAGATACTGCATCTGGAATTGTTGACTAAATGCTGGAAACACTTCGAAGGTCCTGGAAGATCTGTGGACAGAGAATCACAGGGTTAACCTCTCAGTTGCATGAGCTCACGGCAGAGCTAAGATTTTGCACTTTTCTACGTGCCGTGGGAGTTTCCTTCCAACGTTGTTTAGCTTTTCAAAAATTACATAATTAAGAAACTAACCTTCCCCAAAAGAATAAATAGGAGCAGGATTGGGCCATTCGGCCCCTCGAGCCCCGCCATTTAATAAGTTCGTGGCTGATGAGTTCTTCGACACAACGCAACTTTTCCGCCCGCTCCCCATAACCCTTGACTCCCCGACATACAGAACTCGTTTGACGTCTTACAGTGTGGCCCGAGGGGCAAGCGACTTCAGTTATGTTGATGGTGTGGACAAGCTGGAATTGCTTTCCTCTGGAGGCTAAGAGCAAATTTAATAAAGGCTTGCAAAATTACAATGGCTTTTGATAGAGGAAATAAAGACAAACGCTTTCCAATGGCAGAAGGGATGGTAACCAGAGGTAGAATTTTCTTATGCAGCGAATGTTAAGGCCTCATGAATATCAGGATAAGTTATCACGGCCCAGGTACTCTGTCATTCGAGTCTTGCACACGTAGCTAATGTGGCATTTTTCACACTGGCAATGAGTTGACTGATAGCCGTGCTGTGATCAGCTAAGTTTGTTAGGGAGATGCAGTCGGCAAATTAATACATGGAAGGCGGATAATAACCGTGACTGTTCTGACACTGTGAGGTACACATAAATGTGGGCATTTAAGGTGTCTTGTTCCCAATGTCATTTCCTGCTGACTTTGAAACAGCAGGCATTTTACAGAAGGCAAGGAAGTGAATGTTGCACCTCGGTACCGAATGTTGCGCTGCTGACTGTTGAGGCAACAGCAGCGTGGAAAGTTGATGAGGTGCAAGCATTGTTTCGCGCGGGTGCTTTGATTGCTGGCATTTCAAACAGCCAGAAAAAGCACTGGTTCCCTGACCGGGAATCGAACTCGGGCCGCGGCGGTGAAAGCGCCGAATTCTAAACACTAGACCACCATGGAAGCTGTGGAAAGCATCCTGCCAGCAAGCAGAACAATGCAGTCTTTCCTCCTTGCTGCTTTGAAATTCAGGTCACTTTCGCGCCAGGCAAACTTTTCGTACAAGATGACATTTTTTAGGCGAGGTCACAAACGACATGTTCAAAAATCTACAGCATCAATTGCGGGTAGGCGTCCACCTGAAATCTATTTGCTTCTGTGCTTTTCTCAGTGATACACAGTCAGAGAAAAGTCGTCGGGATATTGAATAATCAGCACCAAAATATCAAGGACAACACAGAGGAAATAGTAATGCAGTGTTTGAGACAAAGACTCAAACACATACACGAACACAGATGTGTGCTCACTTTGTGTAGGTATGTCTCAGATATCCATATGATTCATGGAAGCTTGCAGTACAGTGGGAGGCCATTCGGCCAATAGTGCCAGTGCTGTCCCCTTGAAAGTTCAGACGTGCTTTCTCCCGCTGTTATCTGCATTTCCCTGTCCTCTCTCGTTCCGCAGTGCCCCGCACAAAAGACAAACAGAAGGAGAACACTATGCTAACGAGGAATTGATGCAGGAGGTTTTTATACAATTCCTCATCGTTTAAAATTATTTTGGGTTCAATTTTTCGCTGTTGATCTTTTCCAAGGAGCACGTTAAGGTGCTGCCCAAAGTTTTAAAATTGGGGATGTTAAAATTCCTCCCCGTCGGGGAATTTCACCCCGGTCTCCCGCGTGACAGGTGGGGATACTCACAACTATACTAACGAGGAAGTGAGCAATGTAATGTCTCTCAGAGTAAGAATCGAGCCTGTTACACAGGAACAGGATGCCATTCAGCCCCTGAAAGCTGTTGCACAGGAACAGGAGCAGAACATTCATACCCTCGATCCAGTTGCAGCTAATATATTATTTATGCTCAAGTGATGTGTTTGCTATGAAATGTATTGTTTAAAATGTTAACTTGCATTGGCCGGGAATCGAACCCGGGTCCCCCGCGTGGCAGGCGAGAATTCTACCCCTGAACCACCAATGCACGCCGAGTTAACAAATTCCATTTTCTGGTAGCTACAATTTATTTTTGGCTGTTGTTAATACAAGCGGGGACACTGCGTTAACATAAAAAGCAAAATGCAGCAGATACTGCATCTGGAATTGTTGACTAAATGCTGGAAACACTTCGAAGGTCCTGGAAGATCTGTGGACAGAGAATCACAGGGTTAACCTCTCAGTTGCATGAGCTCACGGCAGAGCTAAGATTTTGCACTTTTCTAGGTGCCGTGGGAGTTTCCTTCCAACGTTGTTTAGCTGCTCAAAAATTACATAATTAAGAAACTTACCTTCCCCAAAAGAATAAATAGGAGCAGGATTGGGCCATTCGGCCCCTCGAGCCCCGCCATTTAATAATTTCGTGGCTGATGAGATCTTCGACACAACGCAACTTTTCCGCCCGCTCCCCAAAACCCTTGACTCCCCGACATAGAGAACTCGTTTGACGTCTTACAGTGTGGCCCGAGGGACAAGCGACTTCAGTTATGTTGATGGTGTGGACAAGCTGGAATTGCTTTCCTCTGGAGGTTAAGAGGAAATTTAATAAAGGCTTTCAAAATTAAAATGGGTTTTGATAGACGAAATAAAGACAAACGCTTTCCAATGGCAGGAGGGATGGTAACCAGAGGTAGAATTGTCTTATGCAGCGAATGTTAAGGCCTCATGAATATCAGGATAAGTTATCACGGCCCAGGTACTCTGTCATTCGAGTCTTGCACACGTAGCTAATGTGGCATTCTTCACACTGGCAATGAGTTGACTGATAGCCGTGCTGTGATCAGCTAAGTTTGTTAGGGAGATGCAGTCGGCAAAATAATACATGGAAGGCGGATAATAAACGTGACTGTTCTGACACTGTGAGGTACACATAAATGTGGGCATTTAAGGTGTCTTGTTCCCAAAATCATTTCCTGCTGACTTTGAAACAGCAGGCATTTTACAGAAGGCAAAGAAGTGAATGTTGCACCTCGGTACCGAATGTTGCGCTGTTGACTGTTGAGGCAACAGCAGCGTGGAAAGGAGAAAGGTTGATGAGGTGCAAGCATTGTTTCGCGCGGGTGCTTTGATTGCTGGCATTTTAAACAGCCAGAAAAAGCACTGGTTTCCTGACCGGGAAATTCGAACCCGGGCCGCGGCGGTGAAAGCGCCGAATCCTAACCACTAGACCACCCGGGAAGCTGCGGAAAGCATCCAGCCAACAAGCAGAACAATGCAGTCTTTAATCCTTGCTGCTTTGAAATTCAGGTCACTATCGCGCCAGGCAAACTTTTCGTACAAGATGTCATTTTTTAGGCGAGATCACAAACGACATGTTCAAGAAACCACAGCATCAATTGCGGGTAGGCGTCCACCTGAAATCTATTTGCTTCTGTGCTTTTCTCAGTGATACACAGTCAGAGAAAAGTCGTCGGGATATTGAATAATCAGCACCAAAATATCAAGGACAACACAAAGGAAATAGCAATGCACTGCTTGAGACAAAGACTCAAACACATACACGAACACAGATGTGTGCTCACTTTGTGTGGGTATGTCTCAGATATCCATATGATTCATGGAAGCTTGCAGCACAGTGTGAGGCCATTCGGCCAATCGTGCCAGTGCTGTCCCCTTGAAAGTTCAGACGTGCTTTCTCCCGCTGTTATCTGCATTTCCCTGTCCTCTCTCGTTCCGCAGTGCCCCGCACAAAAGACAACCAGAAGGAGAACACTATGCTAACGAGGAATTGATGCAGGAGGTTTTTATACAGTTCCTCACCGTTTAAAATTATTTCAGGTTCAATTTTTCGCTGTTGATCTTTTTCAAGGAGCACGTTAAGGTGCTGCTCAAAGGTTTAAAATTGGGGATGTTAAAATTCCTCCCCGTCGGGGAATTTCACCCCGGTCTCCCGCGTGACAGGTGGGGATACTCACAACTACACTAACGAGGAAGTGAGCAATGTCATGTCTGTCAGAGTAAGAATCGAGCCTGTTACACAGGAACAGGATGCCATTCAGCCCCTGAAAGCTGTTGCACAGGCAACAGGAGCAGAACAATCATACCCTTGTCCCAGTTGCACAGATACAGCTAATATATTATTCATGCTCAAGTGATGTGTTTGCTATGAAATGAATTGTTTAAAATGTTAACTTGCATTGGCCGGGAATCGAACCCGGGTCACCCGCGTGGGAAGCGAGAATTCTACCCCTGAACCACCAAAGCACGCCGAGTTAACAAATTCTATTTTCTGGTAGCTACAATTTATTTTTGGCTTTTGTTAATACAAGCGGGGACACTGCGTTGACATAAAAAGCTAAATGCAGCAGATACTGCATCTGGAATTGTTGACTAAATGCTGGAAACACTTCGAAGGTCCTGGAAGATCTGTGGACAGGGAATTACAGGGTTAACCTCTCAGGTGCATGAGCTCACGGCAGAGCTAAGATTTTGCACTTTTCTAGGTGCCGTGGGAGTTTCCTTCCAACGTTGTTTAGCTGCTCAAAAATTACATAATTAAGAAACTAACCTTCCCCAAAAGAATAAATAGGAGCAGGATTGGGCCATTCGGCCCCTCAAGCCCCTCCATTTAATAAGTTCGTGGCTGATGAGATCTTCGACACAACGCAACTTTTCCGCCCGCTCCCCATAACTCTTGACTCCCCGACACACAGAACTCGTTTGACGTCTTACAGTGTGGCCCGAGGGAGAAGCGACTTCAGTTATGTTGATGGTGTGGACAAGCTGGAATTGCTTTCCTCTGGAGGCTAAGAGGAAATTTAATAAAGGCTTGCAAAATTACAATGGCTTTTGATAGAGGAAATAAAGACAACCGCTTTCCAATGGCAGGAGGGATGGTAACCAAAGGTAGAATTGTCTTATGCAGCGAATGTTAAGGCCTCATGAATATCAGGATAAGTTATCACGGCCCAGGTACTCTGTCATTCGAGTCTTGCACACGTAGCTAATGTGGCATTCTTCACACTGGCAATGAGTTGACTGATAGCCGTGCTGTGATCAGCTAACCTTGTTAGGGAGATGCAGTCGGCAAAATAATACATGGAAGGCGGGTAATAACCGTGACTGTTCTGACACTGTGAGGTACACATAAATGTGGGCATTTAAGGTGTCTTGTTCCCAATGTCATTTCCTGCTGACTTTGAAACAGCAGGCATTTTACAGAAGGCAAGGAAGTGAATGTTGCACCTCGGTACCGAATGTTGCGCTGCTGACTGTTGAGGCAACAGCAGCGTGGAAAGTTGAAAGGTTGATGAGGTGCAAGCATTGTTTCGCGCGGGTGCTTTGATTGCTGGCATTTCAAACAGCTAGAAAAAGCATTGGTTCCGTGACCGGGAATCGAACCCGGGCCGCGGCGGTGAAAGCACCGAATCCTAACCACTAGACCACCCGGGAAGCTCCGGAAAGCATCCTGCCAGCAGGCAGAACAATGCAGTCTTTCCTCCTTGCTGCTTTGAAATTCAGGTCACTATCGCGCCAGGCAAACTTTTCGTACAAGATGTCATTTTTTAGGCGAGATCACAAACGACATGTTCAAGAAACCACAGCATCAATTGCGGGTAGGCGTCCACCTGAAATTTATTTGCTTCTGTGCTTTTCTCAGTGATACACAGTCAGAGAAAAGTCGTCGGGATATTGAATAATCAGCACCAAAATATCAAGGACAACACAGAGGAAATAGTAATGCACTGCTTGAGACAAAGACTCAAACACATACACGAACACAGATGTGTGCTCACTTTGTGTGGGTATGTCTCAGATATCCATATGATTCATGGAAGCTTGCAGTACAGTGTGAGGCCATTCGGCCAATCGTGCCAGTGCTGTCCCCTTGAAAGACCAGACGTGCTTTCTCCCGCTGTTATCTACATTTCCCTGTCCTCTCTCGTTCCGCAGTGCCCCGCACAAAAGACAACCAGTAGGAGAACACTATGCTAACGAGTAATTGATGCAGGAGCTTTTTATACAGTTCCTCACCGTTTAAAATTATTTTGGGTTCAATTTTTCGCTGTTGATCTTTTCCAAGGAGCACGTTAAGGTGCTGCCCAAAGGTTTAAAATTGGGGATGTTAAAATTCCTCCCCGTCGGGGAATTTCACCCCGGTCTCCCGCGTGACAGGTGGGGATACTCACAACTATACTAACGAGGAAGTGAGCAATGTAATGTCTGTCAGAGTAAGAATCGAGCCTGTTACACAGGAACAAGATGCCATTCAGCCCCTGAAAGCTATTGCACAGGAACAGGAGCAGAACATTCATACCCTCGATCCAGTTGCACAGATGCAGCTAATATATTATTTATGCTCAAGTGATGTGTTTGCTATGAAATGAATTGTTTAAAATGTTATCCTGCATTGGCCGGGAATCGAACCCGGGTCCCCCGCGTGGCAGGCGAGAATTCTACTCCTGAACCATCAATGCACGCCGAGTTAACAAATTCCATTTTCTGTTAGCTACAATTTATTTTTGGCTGTTGTTAATACAAGCGGGGACACTGTGTTAACATAAAAAGCAAAATGCAGCAGATACTGCATCTGGAATTGTTGACTAAATGCTGGAAACACTTCGAAGGTCCTGGAAGATCTGTGGACAGAGAATCACAGGGTTAACCTCTCAGTTGCATGAGCTCACGGCAGAGCTAAGATTTTGCACTTTTCTAGGTGCCGTGGGAGTTTCCTTCCAACTTTGTTTAGCTGCTCAAAAATTACATCATTAAGAAACTAACCTTCCCCAAAAGAATAAATAGGAGCAGGATTGGGCCATTCGGCCCCTCGAGCCCCCCCAATTAATAATTTCGTGGCTGATGAGATCTTCGACACAACGCAACTTTTCCGCCCGCTCCCCATAACCCTTGACTCCCCGACATAGAGAATTCGTTTGACGTCTTACAGTGTGGCCCGAGGGACAAGCGACTTCAGTTATGTTGATGGTGTGCACAAGCTGGAATTGCTTTCCTCTGGAGGCTAAGAGGAAATTTAATAAAGGCTTTCAAAATTAAAATGGGTTTTGATAGACGAAATAAAGACAAACGCTTTCCAATGGCAGGAGGGATGGTAACCAGAGGTAGAATTGTCTTATGCAGCGAATGTTAAGGCCTCATGAATATCAGGATAAGTTATCACGGCCCAGGTACTCTGTCATTCGAGTCTTGCACACGTAGCTAATGTGGCATTCTTCACACTGGCAATGAGTTGACTGATAGCCGTGCTGTGATCAGCTAAGTTTGTTAGGGAGATGCAGTCGGCAAAATAATACATGGAAGGCGGATAATAACCGTGACTGTTCTGACACTGTGAGGTACACATAAATGTGGGCATTTAAGGTGTCTTGTTCCCAATGCCATTTCCTGCTGACTTTGAAACAGCAGGCATTTTACAGAAGGCAAGGAAGTGAATGTTGCACCTCGGTACCGAATGTTGCGCTGCTGACTGTTGAGGCAACAGCAGCGTGGAAAAGTGAAAGGTTGATGAGGTGCAAGCATTGTTTCGCGCGGGTGCTTTGATTACTGGCATTTCAAACAGCCAGAAAAAGCACTGGTTTCCTGACCGGGAAATTCGAACCCGGGCCGCGGCGGAGAAAGCGCCGAATCCTAACCACTAGACCACCAGGGAAGCTGCGGAAAGCATCCTGCCAGCAAGCAGAACAATGCAGTCTTTCCTCCTTGCTGCTTTCAAATTCAGGTCACTATCGCGCCAGGCAAACTTTTCGTACAAGATGTCATTTTTTAGGCGAGATCACAAACGACATGTTCAAGAAACCACAGCATCAATTGCGGGTAGGCGTCCACCTGAAATCTATTTGCTTCTGTGCTTTTCTCAGTGATACACAGTCAGAGAAAAGTCGTCGGGATATTGAATAATCAGCACCAAAATATCAAGGACAACACAGAGGAAATAGCAATGCACTGCTTGAGACAAAGACTCAAACACATCCACGAACACAGATGTGTGCTCACTTTGTGTGGGTATGTCTCAGATATCCATATGATTCATGGAAGCTTGCAGTACAGTGTGAGGACATTCCGCCAATCGTGCCAGTGCTGTCCCCTTGAAAGATCAGACGTGCTTTCTCCCGCTGTTATCTGCATTTCCCTGTCCACTCTCGTTCCGCAGTGCCCCGCACAAAAGACAACCAGAAGGAGAACACTATGCTAACGAGGAATTGATGCAGGAGGTTTTTATACAGTTCCTCACCGTTTAAAATTATTTTAGGTTCAATTTTTCGCTGTTGATCTTTTCCAACGAGCACGTTAAGGTGCTAACCAAAGGTTTAAAATTGGGGATGTTAAAATTCCTCCCCGTCGGGGAATTTCACCCCGGTCTCCCGCGTGACAGGTGGGGATACTCACAACTACACTAACGAGGAAGTGAGCAATGTAATGTCTGTCAGAGTAAGAATCGAGCCTGTTACACAGGAACAGGATGCCATTCATCCCCTGAAAGCTGTTGCACAGGAACAGGAGCAGAACAATCATACCCTTGATCCAGTTGCACAGATACAGCTAATATATTATTTATGCTCAAGTGATGTGTTTGCAATGAAATTAATTGTTTAAAATGTTAACCTGCATTGGCCGGGAATCGAACCCGGGTCACCCGCGTGGGAAGCGAGAATTCTACCCCTGAACCACCAATGCACGCCGAGTTAACAAATTCTATTTTCTGGTAGCAACAATTTATTTTTGGCTTTTGTTAATACAAGCGGGGACACTGCGTTGACATAAAAAGCTAAATGCAGCAGATACTGCATCTGGAATTGTTGACTAAATGCTGGAAACACTTCGAAGGTCCTGGAAGATCTGTGGACAGGGAATTACAGGGTTAACCTCTCAGGTGCATGAGCTCACGGCAGAGCTAAGATTTTGCACTTTTCTAGGTGCCGTGGGAGTTTCCTTCCAACGTTGTTCAGCTGCTCAAAAATTACATAATTAAGAAACTAACCTTCCCCAAAAGAATAAATAGGAGCAGGATTGGGCCATTCGGCCCCTCGAGCCCCGCCATTTAATAAGTTCGTGGCTGATGAGATCTTCGACACAACGCAACTTTTCCGCCCGCTCCCCATAACCCTTGACTCCCCGACATACAGAACTCGTTTGACGTCTTACAGTGTGGCCCGAGGGATAGTGTGGAGAAGCTGGGGTTGCTTTCCTCTGGAGGCTAAGAGGAAATTTAATAGAGGCTTGCAAAATTACAATGGGTTTGATAGAGGAAATAAAGACAAACGCTTTCCAATGGCAGGAGGGATGGTAACCAGAGATAGAATTGTCTTAAGCAGCGAATGTTAAGGCCTCAGGAATATCAGGATAAGTTATCACGGCCCAGTTACTCTGTCATTCGAGTCTTGCACACGTTGCTAATGTGGCCTTTTTCACACTGGCAATGAGTTGACTGATAGCCGTGCTGTGATCAGCTAAGTTTGTTGGGGAGATGCAGTCGGCAAAATAATACATGGAAGACGGATAATAACCGTGACTGTTCTGACACTGTGAGGTACACATAAATGTGGGCATTTAAAGTGTCTTGTTCCCAACGTCATTTCCTGCTGACTTTAGAACAGCAGGCATTTTATCGAAGGCAAGGAAGCGAATGCTGCACCTCGGTACCGAATGATGCGCTGCTGACTGCTGAGGCAACAGCAGCGGTGTGGAAAATTGAAAGGTTGGTGAGGTGCAAGTATTGTTTCGCGGGGGTGTTTTGATTGCTGGCATTTCAAACAGCCAGAAAACGCACTGGTTTCCTGACCGGGAATCGAACCCGGGCCGCTGCGGTGAAAGCGCCGAATCCTATCCACTAGACCACCAGGGAAGCTGCGAGAAGCGTCCTGCCAGCAAGCAGAACAAGGCAGTCTTTCCTCCTTGCTGCTTTGAAATTCAGGTCATTTTCACGCCAGGCAAACTTTTCGTACAAGATGACATTTTTCAGGAAACCACAGCATCAAGTGCGTGTAGGCGTCCACCTGAAATCTATTTGCTTCTCCGCTTTTCTCAGAGATACACAGTCAGAGAAAAGCCGTCGGGATATTGAATAATCAGCACCAAAATATCAAGGACAATACAAAGGAAACAGTAATGCACTGCTTGAGACAAAGACTCAAACACATGCACGAACACAGATGTGTGCTCACTTTGTGTGAGTATGTCTCAGATATCCATATGATTCACGGAGGCGTGCAGTACAGTGTGCGGCCATTCGGCCAATCGTGCCAGTGCTGTCCACTTGAAAGATCAGACGTGCTTTCTCCCGCTGTTATCTGCATTTCCCTGTCCTCTCTCGTTCCGCAGTGCCCCGCACAAAAGACAAACAGAAGGAGAACACTATGCTGACGAGGAATTGATGCAGGAGGTTTTTATACAGTAATCACCGTTTAAAATTATTTTAGGTTCAATCTTTCGCTGTTGATCTTTTCCAAGGAGCGCTTTAAGGTGCTCCAAAACGTTTAAAATTGGGGATGTTAAAATTCCTTCCCGTCGGGGAATTTCACCCCGGTCTCCCGCGTGACAGGCGGGGCTACTCACAACGAGACTAACGAGGAAGTGAGCAATGCAATGTCTGTCAGAGTAAGAATCGAGCCTGTTACACAGGAACAGGATGCCATTCATCCCCTGAAAGCTGTTGCACAGGAACAGGAGCAGAACAATCATACCCTTGATCCAGTTGCACAGATACAGCTAATATATTATTTATGCTCAAGTGATGTGTTTGCAATGAAATGAATTGTTTAAAATGTTAACCTGCATTGGCCGGGAATCGAACCCGGGTCACCCGCGTGGGAAGCGAGAATTCTACCCCTGAACCACCAATGCACGCCGAGTTAACAAATTCTATTTTCTGGTAGCAACAATTTATTTTTGGCTTTTGTTAATACAAGCGGGGACACTGCGTTGACATAAAAAGCTAAATGCAGCAGATACTGCATCTGGAATTGTTGACTAAATGCTGGAAACACTTCGAAGGTCCTGGAAGATCTGTGGACAGAGAATCACAGGGTTAACCTCTCAGGTGCATGAGCTCACGGCAGAGCTAAGATTTTGCACTTTTCTAGGTGCCGTGGGAGTTTCCTTCCAACGTTGTTCAGCTGCTCAAAAATTACATAATTAAGAAACTAACCTTCCCCAAAAGAATAAATAGGAGCAGGATTGGGCCATTCGGCCCCTCGAGCCCCGCCATTTAATAAGTTCGTGGCTGATGAGATCTTCGACACAACGCAACTTTTCCGCCCGCTCCCCATAACCCTTGACTCCCCGACATACAGAACTCGTTTGACGTCTTACAGTGTGGCCCGAGGGATAGTGTGGAGAAGCTGGGGTTGCTTTCCTCTGGAGGCTAAGAGGAAATTTAATAGAGGCTTGCAAAATTACAATGGGTTTGATAGAGGAAATAAAGACAAAAGCTTTCCAATGGCAGGAGGGATGGTAACCAGAGATAGAATTGTCTTAAGCAGCGAATGTTAAGGCCTCAGGAATATCAGGATAAGTTATCACGGCCCAGTTACTCTGTCATTCGAGTCTTGCACACGTTGCTAATGTGGCCTTTTTCACACTGGCAATGAGTTGACTGATAGCCGTGCTGTGATCAGCTAAGTTTGTTGGGGAGATGCAGTCGGCAAAATAATACATGGAAGACGGATAATAACCGTGACTGTTCTGACACTGTGAGGTACACATAAATGTGGGCATTTAAAGTGTCTTGTTCCCAACGTCATTTCCTGCTGACTTTAGAACAGCAGGCATTTTATCGAAGGCAAGGAAGCGAATGCTGCACCTCGGTACCGAATGATGCGCTGCTGACTGCTGAGGCAACAGCAGCGGTGTGGAAAATTGAAAGGTTGGTGAGGTGCAAGTATTGTTTCGCGGGGGTGTTTTGATTGCTGGCATTTCAAACAGCCAGAAAACGCACTGGTTTCCTGACCGGGAATCAAACCCGGGCCGCTGCGGTGAAAGCGCCGAATCCTATCCACTAGACCACCAGGGAAGCTGCGAGAAGCGTCCTGCCAGCAAGCAGAACAAGGCAGTCTTTCCTCCTTGCTGCTTTGAAATTCAGGTCATTTTCACGCCAGGCAAACTTTTCGTACAAGATGACATTTTTCAGGAAACCACAGCATCAAGTGCGTGTAGGCGTCCACCTGAAATCTATTTGCTTCTCCGCTTTTCTCAGAGATACACAGTCAGAGAAAAGCCGTCGGGATATTGAATAATCAGCACCAAAATATCAAGGACAATACAAAGGAAACAGTAATGCACTGCTTGAGACAAAGACTCAAACACATGCACGAACACAGATGTGTGCTCACTTTGTGTGAGTATGTCTCAGATATCCATATGATTCACGGAGGCGTGCAGTACAGTGTGCGGCCATTCGGCCAATCGTGCCAGTGCTGTCCACTTGAAAGATCAGACGTGCTTTCTCCCGCTGTTATCTGCATTTCCCTGTCCTCTCTCGTTCCGCAGTGCCCCGCACAAAAGACAAACAGAAGGAGAACACTATGCTGACGAGGAATTGATGCAGGAGGTTTTTATACAGTAATCACCGTTTAAAATTATTTTAGGTTCAATCTTTCGCTGTTGATCTTTTCCAAGGAGCGCTTTAAGGTGCTCCAAAACGTTTAAAATTGGGGATGTTAAAATTCCTTCCCGTCGGGGAATTTCACCCCGGTCTCCCGCGTGACAGGCGGGGCTACTCACAACGAGACTAACGAGGAAGTGAGCAATGCAATGTCTGTCAGAGTAAGAATCGAGCCTGTTACACAGGAACAGGATGCCATTCAGCCCCTCAAAGCTGTTGCACAGGAACAGGAGCAGAACATTCATACCCTTGATACAGTTGCACAGGTACAGCTAATAAATTATTTATGCTCATGTGATGTGTTTGCTATGAAATGAATTGTTAAAAAAAATTAACCTGCTTTGGCCGGGAATCGAACCCGGGTCTCCCGCGTGGCAGGCGAGAATTCTACCCCTGAACCACCAATGCACGCCGACTTAATAGGTTCTATTTTCTGGTAGCTACAATTTATTTTTGACTTTTGTTAATACAAGCGGGGACACTGCGTTAACATAAAAAGCAATATGCAGCAGATACTGCATCTGGAATTGTTGATTAAATGCTGGAAACACTTCGAAGGTCCTGGAAGATCTGTGGACAGAGAAACACAGGGTTAACCTCTCAGGTGCATGAGCTCTCGGCAGAGCTAAGATTTTGCACTTTTCGACGTCCCGTGGGAGTTTCCTTCCAACGTTGTTTAGCTGCTCAAAAATTACATAATTAAGAAACTAACCTTCCCCAAAAGAATAAATAGGATCAGGATTGGGCCATTCGGCCCCTCGAGCCCGCCATTTAATAAGTTCGTGGCTGATGAGATCTTCGACACAACGCAACTTTGCCGCCCGTTCCCCATAACCTTTGACTCCCGTGTAGCTGAAATATATGTCTATCAGACATACAGAACCCGTTTGACGTCTTACAGTGTGGCCCGAGGGATAGTTTGGAGAAGCTGGGGTTGCTTTCCTCTGGAGGCTAAGAGGAAATTTAATAGAGGCTTGCAAAATTACAATGGGTTTGATAGAGGAAATAAAGACAAACGCTTTCCAATGGCAGGAGGGATGGTAACCAGAGATAGAATTGTCTTATGCAGCGAATATCAGGATAAGTTATCACGGCCCAGTTACTCTGTCATTCGAGTCTTGCACACGTTGCTAATGTGGCATTTTTCACACTGGCAATGAGTTGACTGATAGCCGTGCTGTGATCAGCTAAGTTTGTTGGGGAGATGCAGTCGGCAAAATAATACATGGAAGACGGATAATAACCGTGACTGTTCTGACACTGTGAGGTACACATAAATGTGGGCATTTAAAGTGTCTTGTTCCCAACGTCATTTCCTGCTGACTTTAGAACAGCAGGCATTTTTTTGAAGGCAAGGAAGCGAATGCTGCACCTCGGTACCGAATGATGCGCTGCTGACTGCTGAGGCAACAGCAGCGGTGTGGAAAATTGAAAGGTTGGTGATGTGCAAGTATTGTTTCGCGGGGGTGCTTTGATTGCTGGCATTTCAAACAACCAGAAAACGCACTAGTTCCCTGACCGGGAATCGAACCCGGTCCGCGGCGGTGAAAGCGCCGAATCCTATCCACTAGACCACCAGGGAAGTTGCGAGAAGCGTCTTGCCAGCAAGCAGAACAAGGCAGTCTTTCCTCCTTGCTGCTTTGAAATTCAGGTCATTTTCACGCCAGGCAAACTTTTCGTACAAGATGGCATTTTTCAGGAAACCACAGCATCAAGTGCGTGTAGGCGTCCACCTGAAATCTATTTGCTTCTCCGCTTTTCTCAGAGATACACAGTCAGAGAAAAGCCGTCGGGATATTGAATAATCAGCACCAAAATATCAAGGACAATACAGAGGAAACAGTAATGCACTGCTTGAGACAAAGACTCAAACACATGCACGAACACAGATGTGTGCTCACTTTGTGTGAGTATGTCTCAGATATCCATATGATTCACGGAGGCGTGCAGTACAGTGTGAGGCCATTCGGCCAATCGTGCCAGTGCTGTCCACTTGAAAGATCAGACGTGCTTTCTCCCGCTGTTATCTGCATTTCCCTGTCCTCTCTCGTTCCGCAGTGCCCCGCACAAAAGACAAACAGAAGGAGAAGACTATGCTAACGAGGAATTGATGCAGGAGGTTTTTATACAGTAATCACCGTTTAAAATTATTTTAGGTTCAATCTTTCGCTGTTGAACTTTTCCAAGGAGCGCTTTAAGGTGCTCCAAAACGTTTAAAATTGGGGATGTTAAAATTCCTTCCCGTCGGGGAATTTCACCCCGGTCTCCCGCGTGACAGGCGCGGATACTCACAACGAGACTAACGAGGAAGTGAGCAATGCAATGTCTGTCAGAGTAAGAATCGAGCCTGTTACACAGGAACAGGATGCCATTCAGCCCCTCAAAGCTGTTGCACAGGAACAGGAGCAGAACATTCATACCCTTGATACAGTTGCACAGGTACAGCTAATAAATTATTTATGCTCATGTGATGTGTTTGCTATGAAATGAATTGTTAAAAAAAATTAACCTGCATTGGCCGGGAATCGAACCCGGGCATCCCGCGTGGCAGGCGAGAATTCTACCCCTGAACCACCAATGCACGCCGACTTAATAGGTTCTATTTTCTGGTAGCTACAATTTATTTTTGACTTTTGTTAATACAAGCGGGGACACTGCGTTAACATAAAAAGCAATATGCAGCAGATACTGCATCTGGAATTGTTGATTAAATGCTGGAAACACCTCGAAGGTCCTGGAAGATCTGTTGACAGAGAAACACAGGGTTAACCTCTCAGGTGCATGAGCTCTCGGCAGAGCTAAGATTTTGCACTTTTCGACGTCCCGTGGGAGTTTCCTTCCAACGTTGTTTAGCTGCTCAAAAATTACATAATTAAGAAACTAACCTTCCCCAAAAGAATAAATAGGATCAGGATTGGGCCATTCGGCCCCTCGAGCCCGCCATTTAATAAGTTCGTGGCTGATGAGATCTTCGACACAACGCAACTTTGCCGCCCGTTCCCCATAACCTTTGACTCCCCTGTAGCTGAAATATATGTCTATCAGACATACAGAACCCGTTTGACGTCTTACAGTGTGGCCCGAGGGATAGTGTGGAGAAGCTGGGGTTGCTTTCCTCTGGAGGCTAAGAGGAAATTTAATAGAGGCTTGCAAAATTACAATGGGTTTGATAGAGGAAATAAAGACAAACGCTTTCCAATGGCAGGAGGGATGGTAACCAGAGATAGAATTGTCTTATGCAGCGAATATCAGGATAAGTTATCACGGCCCAGTTACTCTGTCATTCGAGTCTTGCACACGTTGCTAATGTGGCATTTTTCACACTGGCAATGAGTTGACTGATAGCCGTGCTGTGATCAGCTAAGTTTGTTGGGGAGATGCAGTCGGCAAAATAATACATGGAAGACGGATAATAACCGTGACTGTTCTGACACTGTGAGGTACACATAAATGTGGGCATTTAAAGTGTCTTGTTCCCAACGTCATTTCCTGCTGACTTTAGAACAGCAGGCATTTTTTTGAAGGCAAGGAAGCGAATGCTGCACCTCGGTACCGAATGATGCGCTGCTGACTGCTGAGGCAACAGCAGCGGTGTGGAAAATTGAAAGGTTGGTGAGGTGCAAGTATTGTTTCGCGGGGGTGCTTTGATTGCTGGCATTTCAAACAGCCAGAAAACGCACTGGTTCCCTGACCGGGAATCGAACCCGGTCCGCGGCGGTGAAAGCGCCGAATCCTATCCACTAGACCACCAGGGAAGCTGCGAGAAGCGTCCTGCCAGCAAGCAGAACAAGGCAGTCTTTCCTCCTTGCTGCTTTGAAATTCAGGTCATTTTCACGCCAGGCAAACTTTTCGTACAAGATGACATTTTTCAGGAAACCACAGCATCAAGTGCGTGTAGGCGTCCACCTGAAATCTATTTGCTTCTGCGCTTTTCTCAGAGATACACAGTCAGAGAAAAGCCGTCGGGATATTGAATAATCAGCACCAAAATATCAAGGACAATCCAGAGGAAACAGTAATGCACTGCTTGAGACAAAGACTCAAACACATGCACGAACACAGATGTGTGCTCACTTTGTGTGAGTATGTCTCAGATATCCATATGATTCACGGAGGCGTGCAGTACAGTGTGAGGCCATTCGGCCAATCGTGCCAGTGCTGTCCACTTGAAAGATCAGACGTGCTTTCTCCCGCTGTTATCTGCATTTCCCTGTCCTCTCTCGTTCCGCAGTGCCCCGCACAAAAGACAAACAGAAGGAGAAGACTATGCTAACGAGGAATTGATGCAGGAGGTTTTTATACAGTAATCACCGTTTAAAATTATTTTAATTTCAATCTTTCGCTGTTGATCTTTTCCAAGGAGCGCTTTAAGGTGCTCCAAAACGTTTAAAATTGGGGATGTTAAAATTCCTTCCCGTCGGGGAATTTCACCCCGGTCTCCCGCGTGACAGGCGGGGATACTCACAAAGAGACTAACGAGGAAGTGAGCAATGTAATGTCTGTCAGAGTAAGAATCGAGCCTGTTACACAGGAACAGGATGCCATTCAGCCCCTCAAAGCTGTTGCACAGGAACAGGAGCAGAACATTCATACCCTTGATACAGTTGCACAGGTACAGCTAATAAATTATTTATGCTCATGTGATGTGTTTGCTATGAAATGAATTGTTAAAAAAAATTAGCCTGCATTGGCCGGGAATCGAACCCGGGTCTCCCGCGTGGCAGGCGAGAATTCTACCCCTGAACCACCAATGCACGCCGACTTAATAGGTTCTATTTTCTGGTAGCTACAATTTATTTTTGACTTTTGTTAATACAAGCGGGGACACTGCGTTAACATAAAGAGCAATATGCAGCAGATACTGCATCTGGAATTGTTGATTAAATGCTGGAAACACTTCGAAGGTCCTGGAAGATCTGTGGACAGAGAAACACAGGGTTAACCTCTCAGGTGCATGAGCTCTCGGCAGAGCTAAGATTTTGCACTTTTCGACGTCCCGTGGGAGTTTCCTTCCAACGTTGTTTAGCTGCTCAAAAATTACATAATTAAGAAACTAACCTTCCCCAAAAGAATAAATAGGAGCAGGATTGGGCCATTCGGCCCCTCGAGCCCGCCATTTAATAAGTTCGTGGCTGATGAGATCTTCGACACAACGCAACTTTGCCGCCCGTTCCCCATAACCTTTGACTCCCCTGTAGCTGAAATATATGTCTATCAGACATACAGAACCCGTTTGACGTCTTACAGTGTGGCCCGAGGGATAGTGTGGAGAAGCTGGGGTTGCTTTCCTCTGGAGGCTAAGAGGAAATTTAATAGAGGCTTGCAAAATTACAATGGGTTTGATAGAGGAAATAAAGACAAACGCTTTCCAATGGCAGGAGGGATGGTAACCAGAGATAGAATTGTCTTATGCAGCGAATGTTAAGGCCTCAGGAATATCAGGATAAGTTATCACGGCCCAGTTACTCTGTCATTCGAGTCTTGCACACGTTGCTAATGTGGCATTTTTCACACTGGCAATGAGTTGACTGATAGCCGTGCTGTGATCAGCTAAGTTTGTTGGGGAGATGCAGTCGGCAAAATAATACATGGAAGACGGATAATAACCGTGACTGTTCTGACACTGTGAGGTACACATAAATGTGGGCATTTAAAGTGTCTTGTTCCCAACGTCATTTCCTGCTGACTTTAGAACAGCAGGCATTTTATAGAAGGCAAGGAAGCGAATGCTGCACCTCGGTACCGAATGATGCGCTGCTGACTGTTGAGGCAACAGCAGCGGTGTGGAAAATTGAAAGGTTGATGAGGTGCAAGCATTGTTTCGCGCGGATGCTTTCATCGCTGGCATTTCAAACAGCCAGAAAACGCACTGGTTCCCTGACCGGGAATCGAACCCGGGCCGCGGCGGTGAAAGTGCTGAATCCTATCCACTAGACCACCAGGGAAGCTGTGAGAAGCGGCCTGCCAGCAAGCAGAACAAGGCAGTCTTTCCTCCTTGCTGCTTTGAAATTCAGGTCACTTTCACGCCAGGCAAACTTTTCGTACAAGATGACATTTTTTAGGCGAGATCACAAAGGACATGTTCAGGAAACCACAGCATCAAGTGCGTGTAGGCGTCCACCTGAAATCTATTTGCTTCTGTGCTTTTCTCAGAGATACACAGTCAGAGAAAAGCCGTCGGGATATTGAATAATCAGCACCAAAATATCAAGGACAATACAGAGGAAACAGTAATGCACTGCTTGAGACAAAGACTCAAACATATGCACGAACACAGATGTGTGCTCACTTTGTGTGAGTATGTCTCAGATATCCATATGATTCATGGAGGCGTGCAGTACAGTGTGAGGCCATTCGGCCAATCGTGCCAGTGCTGTCCACTTGAAAGATCGGACGTGCTTTCTCCCGCTGTTATCTGCATTTCCCTGTACTCTCTCGTTCCGCAGTGCCCCGCACAAAAGACAAACAGAAGGAGAACACGATGCTAACGAGGAATTGATGCAGGAGGTTTTTATGCAGTTCCTCACCGTATAAAATTGTTTTAGGTTCAATCTTTCGCTGTTGATCTTTTCCAAGGACCGCTTTAAGGTGCTGCCAAAATGTTTAAAATTGGGGATGTTAAAATTCCTTCCCGTCGGGGAATTTCACCCCGGTCTCCCGCGTGACAGGCGGGGATACTCACAACGAGACTAACGAGGAAGTGAGCAATGCAATGTCTGTCAGAGTAAGAATCGAGCCTGTTACACAGGAACAGGATGCCATTCAGCCCCTCAAAGCTGTTGCACAGCAACAGGAGCAGAACATTCATACCCTTGATCCACTTGCACAGGTACAGCTAATAAATTATTTATGCTCATGTGATGTGTTTGCTATGAAATGAATTGTTAAAAAAATTAGCCTCCATTGGCCGGGAATCGAATCCGGGTCTCCCGCGTGGCAAGCGAGAATTCTACCCCTGAACCACCAATGCACGCCGACTTAATCGATTCTATTTTCTGGTAGCTACAATTTATTTTTGACTTTTGTTAATACAAGCGGGGACACTGCGTTAACATAAAAAGCAATATGCAGCAGATACTGCATCTGGAATTGTTGATTAAATGCTGGAAACACCTCGAAGGTCCTGGAAGATCTGTGGACAGAGAAACACAGGGTTAACTTCTCAGGTGCATGAGCTCTCGGTAGAGCTAAGATTTTGCACTTTTCTACGTCCCGTGGGAGTTTCCTTCCAACGTTGTTTAGCTGCTCAAAAATTACATAATTAAGAAACTAACCTTCCCCAAAAGAAAAAATAGGAGCAGGATTGGGCCATTCGGCCCCTCGAGCCCGCCATTTAAAAAGTTCGTGGCTGATGAGATCTTCGACACAACGCAACTTTGCCGCCCGTTCCCCATAACCTTTGAATCCCCTGTAGCTGAAATATATGTCTATCAGACATACAGAACCCGTTTGACGTCTTACAGTGTGGCCCGAGGGATAGTGTGGAGAAGCTGGGATTGCTTTCCTCTGGAGGCTAAGAGGAAATTTAATAGAGGCTTGCAAAATTACAATGGGTTTTGATAGAGGAAATAAAGACAAACGCTTTCCAATGGCAGGAGGGATGGTAACCAGAGGTAGAATTGTCTTATGCAGCGAATGTTAAGGCCTCATGAATATCAGGATAAGGTATCACGGCCCAGTTACTCTGTCATTCGAGTCTTGCACACGTTGCTAATGTGGCATTTTTCACACTGGCAATGAGTTGACTGATAGCCGTGCTGTGATCAGCTAAGTTTGTTAGGGAGATGCAGTCGGCAAAATAATACATGGAAGACGGATAATAACCGTGACTGTTCTGACACTGCGAGGCAAGGAAGCGAATGCTGCACCTCGGTACCGAATGATGCGCTGCTGACTGTTGAGGCAACAGCAGCGGTGTGGAAAATTGAAAGGTTGATGAGGTGCAAGCATTGTTTCGCGCGGGTGCTTTGATTGCTGGCATGTCAAACAGCCAGAAAACGCACATGGTTCTCTGACCGGGAATCGAACCCGGGCCGCGGCGGTGAAAGCGCCGAATCCTATCCACTAGACCACCAGGGAAGCTGTGAGAAGCTGCCTGCCAGCAAGCAGAACAAGGCAGTCTTTCCTCCTTGCTGCTTTGAAATTCAGGTCACTTTCACGCCAGGCAAACTTTTCGTACAAGATGACATTTTTTAGGCGAGATCACAAAGGACATGTTCAGGAAACCACAGCATCAAGTGCGTGTAGGCGTCCACCTGAAATCTATTTGCTTCTGTGCTTCTCTCAGAGATACACAGTCAGAGAAAAGCCGTCGGGATATTGAATAATCAGCACCAAAATATCAAGGACAATACACAGGAAACAGTAATGCACTGCTTGAGACAAAGACTCAAACATATGCACGAACACAGATGTGTGCTCACTTTGTGTGAGTATGTCTCAGATATCCATATGATTCATGGAGGCGTGCAGTACAGTGTGAGGCCATTCGGCCAATCGTGCCAGTGCTGTCCACTTGAAAGATCAGACGTGCTTTCTCCCGCTGTTATCTGCATTTCCCTGTCCTCTCTCGTTCCGCAGTGCCCCGCACAAAAGACAAACAGAAGGAGAACACTATGATAACGAGGAATTGATGCAGGAGGTTTTTATGCAGTTCCTCACCGTTTAAAATAGTTTTAGGTTCAATCTTTCGCTGTTGATCTTTTCCAAGGAGCGCTTTAAGGTGCTGCCAAAACGTTTAAAATTGGGGATGCTAAAATTCCTTCCCGTCGGGGAATTTCACCCCGGTCTCCCGCGTGACAGGCGGGGATACTCACAACGAGACTAACGAGGAAGTGAGCAATGCAATGTCTGTCAGAGTAAGAATCGAGCCTGTTACACAGGAACAGGATGCCATTCAGCCCCTCAAAGCTGTTGCACAGCAACAGGAGCAGAACATTCATACCCTTGATCCACTTGCACAGGTACAGCTAATAAATTATTTATGCTCATGTGATTGCTATGAAATGAATTGTTAAAACAATTAGCCTGCATTGGCCGGGAATCGAACCCGGGTCTCCCGCGTGGCAGGCGAGAATTCTACCCCTGAACCACCAATGCACGCCGACTTAATCGATTCTATTTTCTGGTAGCTACAATTTATTTTTGACTTTTGTTAATACAAGCGGGGACACTGCGTTAACATAAAAAGCAATATGCAACAGATACTGCATCTGGAATTGTTGATTAAATGCTGGAAACACCTCGAAGGTCCTGGAAGATCTGTGGACAGAGAAACACAGGGTTAACCTCTCAGGTGCATGAGCTCTCGGTAGAGCTAAGATTTTGCACTTTTCTACGTCCCGTGGGAGTTTCCTTCCAACGTTGTTTAGCTGCTCAAAAATTACATAATTAAGAAACTAACCTTCCCCAAAAGAAAAAATAGGAGCAGGATTGGGCCATTCGGCCCCTCGAGCCCGCCATTTAAAAAGTTCGTGGCTGATGAGATCTTCGACACAACGCAACTTTGCCGCCCGTTCCCCATAACCTTTGACTCCCCTGTAGCTGAAATATATGTCTATCAGACATACAGAACCCGTTTGACGTCTTACAGTGTGGCCCGAGGGATAGTGTGGAGAAGCTGGGATTGCTTTCCTCTGGAGGCTAAGGGGAAATTTAATAGAGGCTTGCAAAATTACAATGGGTTTTGATAGAGGAAATAAAGACAAACGCTTTCCAATGGCAGGAGGGATGGTAACCAGAGGTAGAATTGTCTTATGCAGCGAATGTTAAGGCCTCATGAATATCAGGATAAGTTATCACGGCCCAGTTACTCTGTCATTCGAGTCTTGCACACGTTGCTAAAGTGGCATTTTTCACACTGGCAATGAGTTGACTGATAGCCGTGCTGTGATCAGCTAAGATTGTTAGGGAGATGCAGTCGGCAAAATAATACATGGAAGACGGATAATAACCGTGACTATTCTGACACTGTGAGGCAAGGAAGCGAATGCTGCACCTCGGTACCGAATGATGCGCTGCTGACTGTTGAGGCAACAGCAGCGGTGTGGAAAATTGAAAGGTTGATGAGGTGCAAGCATTGTTTCGCGCGGATGCTTTCATCGCTGGCATTTCAAACAGCCAGAAAACGCACTGGTTCCCTGACCGGGAATCGAACCCGGGCCGCGGCGGTGAAAGCGCCGAATCCTATCCACTAGACCACCAGGGAAGCTGTGAGAAGCGGCCTGCCAGCAAGCAGAACAAGGCAGTCTTTCCTCCTTGCTGCTTTGAAATTCAGGTCACTTTCACGCCAGGCAAACTTTTCGTACAAGATGACATTTTTTAGGCGAGATCACAAAGGACATGTTCAGGAAACCACAGCATCAAGTGCGTGTAGGCGTCCACCTGAAATCTATTTGCTTCTGTGCTTTTCTCAGAGATACACAGTCAGAGAAAAGCCGTCGGGATATTGAATAATCAGCACCAAAATATCAAGGACAATACAGAGGAAACAGTAATGCACTGCTTGAGACAAAGACTCAAACATATGCACGAACACAGATGTGTGCTCACTTTGTGTGAGTATGTCTCAGATATCCATATGATTCATGGAGGCGTGCAGTACAGTGTGAGGCCATTCGGCCAATCGTGCCAGTGCTGTCCACTTGAAAGATCGGACGTGCTTTCTCCCGCTGTTATCTGCATTTCCCTGTACTCTCTCGTTCCGCAGTGCCCCGCACAAAAGACAAACAGAAGGAGAACACGATGCTAACGAGGAATTGATGCAGGAGGTTTTTATGCAGTTCCTCACCGTATAAAATTGTTTTAGGTTCAATCTTTCGCTGTTGATCTTTTCCAAGGACCGCTTTAAGGTGCTGCCAAAATGTTTAAAATTGGGGATGTTAAAATTCCTTCCCGTCGGGGAATTTCACCCCGGTCTCCCGCGTGACAGGCGGGGATACTCACAACGAGACTAACGAGGAAGTGAGCAATGTAATGTCTGTCAGAGTAAGAATCGAGCCTGTTACACAGGAACAGGATGCCATTCAGCCCCTCAAAGCTGTTGCACAGCAACAGGAGCAGAACATTCATACCCTTGATCCACTTGCACAGGTACAGCTAATAAATTATTTATGCTCATGTGATGTGTTTGCTATGAAATGAATTGTTAAAAAAATTAGCCTCCATTGGCCGGGAATCGAATCCGGGTCTCCCGCGTGGCAAGCGAGAATTCTACCCCTGAACCACCAATGCACGCCGACTTAATCGATTCTATTTTCTGGTAGCTACAATTTATTTTTGACTTTTGTTAATACAAGCGGGGACACTGCGTTAACATAAAAAGCAATATGCAGCAGATACTGCATCTGGAATTGTTGATTAAATGCTGGAAACACCTCGAAGGTCCTGGAAGATCTGTGGACAGAGAAACACAGGGTTAACTTCTCAGGTGCATGAGCTCTCGGTAGAGCTAAGATTTTGCACTTTTCTACGTCCCGTGGGAGTTTCCTTCCAACGTTGTTTAGCTGCTCAAAAATTACATAATTAAGAAACTAACCTTCCCCAAAAGAAAAAATAGGAGCAGGATTGGGCCATTCGGCCCCTCGAGCCCGCCATTTAAAAAGTTCGTGGCTGATGAGATCTTCGACACAACGCAACTTTGCCGCCCGTTCCCCATAACCTTTGAATCCCCTGTAGCTGAAATATATGTCTATCAGACATACAGAACCCGTTTGACGTCTTACAGTGTGGCCCGAGGGATAGTGTGGAGAAGCTGGGATTGCTTTCCTCTGGAGGCTAAGAGGAAATTTAATAGAGGCTTGCAAAATTACAATGGGTTTTGATAGAGGAAATAAAGACAAACGCTTTCCAATGGCAGGAGGGATGGTAACCAGAGGTAGAATTGTCTTATGCAGCGAATGTTAAGGCCTCATGAATATCAGGATAAGGTATCACGGCCCAGTTACTCTGTCATTCGAGTCTTGCACACGTTGCTAATGTGGCATTTTTCACACTGGCAATGAGTTGACTGATAGCCGTGCTGTGATCAGCTAAGTTTGTTAGGGAGATGCAGTCGGCAAAATAATACATGGAAGACGGATAATAACCGTGACTGTTCTGACACTGCGAGGCAAGGAAGCGAATGCTGCACCTCGGTACCGAATGATGCGCTGCTGACTGTTGAGGCAACAGCAGCGGTGTGGAAAATTGAAAGGTTGATGAGGTGCAAGCATTGTTTCGCGCGGGTGCTTTGATTGCTGGCATGTCAAACAGCCAGAAAACGCACATGGTTCCCTGACCGGGAATCGAACCCGGGCCGCGGCGGTGAAAGCGCCGAATCCTATCCACTAGACCACCAGGGAAGCTGTGAGAAGCGGCCTGCCAGCAAGCAGAACAAGGCAGTCTTTCCTCCTTGCTGCTTTGAAATTCAGGTCACTTTCACGCCAGGCAAACTTTTCGTACAAGACGACATTTTTTAGGCGAGATCACAAAGGACATGTTCCGGAAACCACAGCATCAAGTGCGTGTAGGCGTCCACCTGAAATCTATTTGCTTCTGTGCTTCTCTCAGAGATACACAGTCAGAGAAAAGCCGTCGGGATATTGAATAATCAGCACCAAAATATCAAGGACAATACAAAGGAAACAGTAATGCACTGCTTGAGACAAAGACTCAAACATATGCACGAACACAGATGTGTGCTCACTTTGTGTGAGTATGTCTCAGATATCCATATGATTCATGGAGGCGTGCAGTACAGTGTGAGGCCATTCGGCCAATCGTGCCAGTGCTGTCCACTTGAAAGATCAGACGTGCTTTCTCCCGCTGTTATCTGCATTTCCCTGTCCTCTCTCGTTCCGCAGTGCCCCGCACAAAAGACAAACAGAAGGAGAACACTATGCTAACGAGGAATTGATGCAGGAGGTTTTTATGCAGTTCCTCACCGTTTAAAATTGTTTTAGGTTCAATCTTTCGCTGTTGATCTTTTCCAAGGAGCGCTTTAAGGTGCTGCCAAAACGTTTAAAATTGGGGATGTTAAAATTCCTTCCCGTCGGGGAATTTCAACCCGGTCTCCCGCGTGACAGGCGGGGATACTCACAACGAGACTAACGAGGAAGTGAGCAATGCAATGTCTGTCAGAGTAAGAATCGAGCCTGTTACACAGGAACAGGATGCCATTCAGCCCCTCAAAGCTGTTGCACAGCAACAGGAGCAGAACATTCATACCCTTGATCCACTTGCACAGGTACAGCTAATAAATTATTTATGCTCATGTGATGTGTTTGCTATGAAATGAATTGTTAAAAAAATTAGCCTGCATTGGCCGGGAATCGAACCCGGGTCTCCCGCGTGGCAGGCGAGAATTCTACCCCTGAACCACCAATGCACGCCGACTTAATCGATTCTATTTTCTGGTAGCTACAATTTATTTTTGACTTTTGTTAATACGAGCGGGGACACTGCGTTAACATAAAAAGCAATATGCAGCAGATACTGCATCTGGAATTGTTGATTAAATGCTGGAAACACTTCGAAGGTCCTGGAAGATCTGTGGACAGAGAAACACAGGGTTAACCTCTCAGGTGCATGAGCTCTCGGTAGAGCTAAGATTTTGCACTTTTCTACGTCCCGTGGGAGTTTCCTTCCAACGTTGTTTAGCTGCTCAAAAATTACATAATTAAGAAACTAACCTTCCCCAAAAGAAAAAATAGGAGCAGGATTGGGCCATTCGGCCCCTCGAGCCCGCCATTTAAAAAGTTCGTGGCTGATGAGATCCTCGACAAAACGCAACTTTGCCGCCCGTTCCCCATAACCTTTGACTCCCCTGTAGCTGAAATATATGTCTATCAGACATACAGAACCCGTTTGACGTCTTACAGTGTGGCCCGAGGGATAGTGTGGAGAAGCTGGGATTGCTTTCCTCTGGAGGCTAAGAGGAAATTTAATAGAGGCTTGCAAAATTACAATGGGTTTTGATAGAGGAAATAAAGACAAACGCTTTCCAATGGCAGGAGGGATGGTAACCAGAGGTAGAATTGTCTTATGCAGCGAATGTTAAGGCCTCATGAATATCAGGATAAGTTATCACGGCCCAGTTACTCTGTCATTCGAGTCTTGCACACGTTGCTAATGTGGCATTTTTCACACTGGCAATGAGTTGACTGATAGCCGTGCTGTGATCAGCTAAGTTTGTTCGGGAGATGCAGTCGGCAAAATAATACATGGAAGACGGATAATAACCGTGACTGTTCTGACACTGTGAGGCAAGGAAGCGAATGCTGCACCTCGGTACCGAATGATGCGCTGCTGACTGTTGAGGCAACAGCAGCGGTGTGGAAAATTGAAAGGTTGATGAGGTACAAGCATTGTTTCGCGCGGGTGCTTTGATTGCTGGCATTTCAAACAGCCAGAAAATGCACTGGTTCCCTGACCGGGAATCGAACCCGAGCCGCGGCGGTGAAAGCGCCGAATCCTATCCACTAGACCACCAGGGAAGCTGTGAGAAGCGGCCTGCCAGCAAGCAGAACAAGGCAGTCTTTCCTCCTTGCTGCTTTGAAATTCAGGTCACTTTCACGCCAGGCAAACTTTTCGTAGAAGATGACATTTTTTAGGCGAGATCACAAAGGACATGTTCCGGAAACCACAGCATCAAGTGCGTGTAGGCGTCCACCTGAAATCTATTTGCTTCTGTGCTTCTCTCAGAGATACACAGTCAGAGAAAAGCCGTCGGGATATTGAATAATCAGCACCAAAATATCAAGGACAATACAGAGGAAACAGTAATGCACTGCTTGAGACAAAGACTCAAACATATGCACGAACACAGATGTGTGCTCACTTTGTGTGAGTATGTCTCAGATATCCATATGATTCATGGAGGCGTGCAGTACAGTGTGAGGCCATTCGGCCAATCGTGCCAGTGCTGTCCACTTGAAAGATCAGACGTGCTTTCTCCCGCTGTTATCTGCATTTCCCTGTCCTCTCTCGTTCCGCAGTGCCCCGCACAAAAGACAAACAGAAGGAGAACACTATGCTAACGAGGAATTGATGCAGGAGGTTTTTATGCAGTTCCTCACCGTTTAAAATTGTTTTAGGTTCAATCTTTCGCTGTTGATCTTTTCCAAGGAGCGCTTTAAGGTGCTGCCAAAACGTTTAAAATTGGGGATGTTAAAATTCCTTCCCGTCGGGGAATTTCAACCCGGTCTCCCGCGTGACAGGCGGGGATACGCACAACGAGACTAACGAGGAAGTGAGCAATGCAATGTCTGTCAGAGTAAGAATCGAGCCTGTTACACAGGAACAGGATGCCATTCAGCCCCTCAAAGCTGTTGCACAGCAACAGGAGCAGAACATTCATACCCTTGATCCACTTGCACAGGTACAGCTAATAAATTATTTATGCTCATGTGATGTGTTTGCTATGAAATGAATTGTTAAAAAAATTAGCCTGCATTGGCCGGGAATCGAACCCGGGTCTCCCGCGTGGCAGGCGAGAATTCTACCCCTGAACCACCAATGCGCGCCGACTTAATCGATTCTATTTTCTGGTAGCTACAATTTATTTTTGACTTTTGTTAATACGAGCGGGGACACTGCGTTAACATAAAAAGCAATATGCAGCAGATACTGCATCTGGAATTGTTGATTAAATGCTGGAAACACTTCGAAGGTCCTGGAAGATCTGTGGACAGAGAAACACAGGGTTAACCTCTCAGGTGCATGAGCTCTCGGTAGAGCTAAGATTTTGCACTTTTCTACGTCCCGTGGGAGTTTCCTTCCAACGTTGTTTAGCTGCTCAAAAATTACATAATTAAGAAACTAACCTTCCCCAAAAGAAAAAATAGGAGCAGGATTGGGCCATTCGGCCCCTCGAGCCCGCCATTTAAAAAGTTCGTGGCTGATGAGATCCTCGACAAAACGCAACTTTGCCGCCCGTTCCCCATAACCTTTGACTCCCCTGTAGCTGAAATATATGTCTATCAGACATACAGAACCCGTTTGACGTCTTACAGTGTGGCCCGAGGGATAGTGTGGAGAAGCTGGGATTGCTTTCCTCTGGAGGCTAAGAGGAAATTTAATAGAGGCTTGCAAAATTACAATGGGTTTTGATAGAGGAAATAAAGACAAACGCTTTCCAATGGCAGGAGGGATGGTAACCAGAGGTAGAATTGTCTTATGCAGCGAATGTTAAGGCCTCATGAATATCAGGATAAGTTATCACGGCCCAGTTACTCTGTCATTCGAGTCTTGCACACGTTGCTAATGTGGCATTTTTCACACTGGCAATGAGTTGACTGATAGCCGTGCTGTGATCAGCTAAGTTTGTTCGGGAGATGCAGTCGGCAAAATAATACATGGAAGACGGATAATAACCGTGACTGTTCTGACACTGTGAGGCAAGGAAGCGAATGCTGCACCTCGGTACCGAATGATGCGCTGCTGACTGTTGAGGCAACAGCAGCGGTGTGGAAAATTGAAAGGTTGATGAGGTACAAGCATTGTTTCGCGCGGGTGCTTTGATTGCTGGCATTTCAAACAGCCAGAAAATGCACTGGTTCCCTGACCGGGAATCGAACCCGAGCCGCGGCGGTGAAAGCGCCGAATCCTATCCACTAGACCACCAGGGAAGCTGTGAGAAGCGGCCTGCCAGCAAGCAGAACAAGGCAGTCTTTCCTCCTTGCTGCTTTGAAATTCAGGTCACTTTCACGCCAGGCAAACTTTTCGTAGAAGATGACATTTTTTAGGCGAGATCACAAAGGACATGTTCCGGAAACCACAGCATCAAGTGCGTGTAGGCGTCCACCTGAAATCTATTTGCTTCTGTGCTTCTCTCAGAGATACACAGTCAGAGAAAAGCCGTCGGGATATTGAATTTAATAGAGGCTTGCAAAATTACAATGGGTTTTGATAGAGGAAATAAAGACAAACGCTTTCCAATGGCAGGAGGGATGGTAACCAGAGGTAGAATTGTCTTATGCAGCGAATGTTAAGGCCTCATGAATATCAGGATAAGTTATCACGGCCCAGTTACTCTGTCATTCGAGTCTTGCACACGTTGCTAATGTGGCATTTTTCACACTGGCAATGAGTTGACTGATAGCCGTGCTGTGATCAGCTAAGTTTGTTAGGGAGATGCAGTCGGCAAAATAGTACATGGAAGACGGATAATAACCGTGACTGCTCTGACACTGTGAGGTACACATAAATGTGGGCATTTAAAGTGTCTTGTTCCCAATGTCATTTCCTGCTGACTTTGAAACAGCAGGCATTTTATAGAAGGCAAGGAAGCGAATGCTGCACCTCGGTACCGAATGATGCGCTGCTCACTGTTGAGGCAATAGCAGCGGTGTGAAAAATTGAAAGGTTCAAGCACTGTTTTGCGCGGGTGTTTTGATTGCTGGCATTTCAAACAGCCAGTAAATGCAGTGGTTCCACTGAACGGGAATCGAACTCGGGCCGCGGCTGTGAAAGCGCCGAATCCTGTCCACTAGACCACCAGGAAAGCTGCGTAAAGCGTCCTGCCAGCAAGCAGAACAATGCAGTCTTTCCTCCTTGCTGCTTTGAAATTCAGGTCACTTTCACGCCAGGCAAACTTTTCGTACAAGATGACATTTTTTAGGGTTGTTTTGCGCGTTTCAAACAGCCAGAAAACGCACTGGTTCCACTGAGCGGGAACATCATGTGATGTGCTTGCAATGGAATGAATTGTTAAAAAAATTAGACTGATTTGGCCGGGAATCGAACCCGGGTCTCCCGCATGGCAGGCGAGAATTCTACCACCAGTAGATTAGCGCGTGGTGCTAATAACGCCAAGCTCACGGGTTCGATCCCCGTACGTGCCATTTATTTTTTGATGGTGTGGGTAGTTTCTTAATTTTGCTATTTGCTGAAAAGATTGGAGCTGTCATACTTTGAAGCAAAGTTCTGCCGAGAGCTCAAGGAACTGGAAGGTTGACCCTGTATTTCTCTATCCACAGATGTCACCTGATCTGCAAACGACTGTTAGTGGCCGCGTGGCCTAATGGATAAGGCATCTGACTTCTCTACTAATTCTCAAGTTATTCAGAAAATTGCAGGTGCGAGTCCTACCGCGGCCTTTTTACACACTTTTTAATTCGTGTTCAGTTTTATAAAACCAAACCGTGTTCCCACTTCCTCGCTGAAGGTGATTCCCTACCAAACACTGCAGGACTCTTTATTAATTGGTATTTTTGATGCTGCTTTGTGTGTGTATTGCTCACTAGTTCCCAACAAATCCACAATATCTAATTGATGCCGATAAATTATTAGTTTTGCAATTGGATCAACAGCTTTGGTTTAATCAGTGTAATAAAGTGTAGTGGAGGGAATTCTGATCAATTTCGGGACCAGTGATCGCCACAGGGAGCAGATGAAATAAAGAATTACCATCAAAGTCGCTGTGAGCGAGATTCGAACCTGTGTGGGGAAACCCCATTGAATGTCAAGTCCAACGCCTTAACCACTCGGCCATCACAGCTGCACGTTAACAGTGACAAAATGCTTCCTACTGTGAGTGAGTCAGGAACTAGCTCAGAGAAGACAGATCACAAACACTCACCGATAAATTCATCAGGGAATTCAGGATTAACTTCTTTGCCCAAAGAGCGCTGAGAATGCAGTAGTTGAGGCGAATACTAAAGATGCATTTAAGAGGAAGGGAGAAAGGAATAGAAGGATATGCTGATAGGATTTTTTTTAATTCGTTTATGGGATGTGGGTGCGCTGGCAAGGCCAGCATTAAATGCCGATCCCTAATTGCTCCTTGAGAAGGTGGAGGTGAGCCGCCTTCTTGAACCGCTGCAGTCCGTGTGGTGAAGGTACTCCCACAGTGCTGTTAGGGAGGGAGTTCCAGGATTTTGACCCAGCGACGATGAAGGATCGGCAATATACTTCTAAGACAGGATGGTGTGTGACTTGCAGAGGAACTTGTAGGGGGGGTGGTGTTCCCATGCGCCTGCTGCACTTGACTTCCAGGTGGAAGAGGTCGCGGGTTTGGGAGGTGCTGCCCAAGAAGCCTTGGTGAGTTGCTGCAGTACATCTTGTAGATGGTACGCACTGCAGCCACGGTGCGCCGGTGGTGGAGGGAGTGAATGTTTAAGGTGGTGGACTGGGTGTCAATCAAGCGGGCTGCTTTGTCCTGGATGGTGTCGAACTTCTTGAGTGTTGTTGGAGTTGCACTCATCCAGGCAAGTGGAGAGTATTCCATCACACTCCTTACTTGTGCCTTGTAGATGGTAGAAAGTCTTTGGGGAGTCAGGAGGTGAGACACCCGACGCAGAATGCCTAGCCTCTGACCTTCTCTTGTTGTCACAGTATTTATGGTCAATAGTCACCCCCAGGATGTTGGTGGTCAGCTCCTTTGTTCATGTTGGACCAAGGTTTTGATGAAGTCGGGTGCCGAGTGCTCTTGGCAGAACCCAAGCCGGGCATCAATGAGCAGGTTATTGGTCAGTAAGTGCCACTTTACAGCACTGTGGATGAAACCTTCCATCACTTTGCTGATGATTGAGAGTAGAGAGTAGACTGATGGGGTGGTAATTGGCTGGATTGGAATTGTCCTGCTTTTTGTGGACAGGACATACCTGGGCAGTCTTCCACATTGTTGGATAGATGCCAGTGTTTTAGCTGTACTAGAACAGCTTGGCTGGAGCACAAGTCTTCAGAATGATAGCCAGGGTGTTGTCAGGGCCCAGAGCCATTGCTGTATCCAGTGTGCTCAGCCTTTTCTTGATATCACGTGGAGTGAATCGAATTTGCTGAAGGCTGGCTTCTGTGATGGTGGGGACCTCAGGAGGAGGCTGATAAGGATCAGGCCAGGTGGCCATACAGTTTCATTTTTATTATTTTGTTTCGTAGCGGTTTGTTACAACTGAGTGGCTTGCTAGGCCATTTCAGAGGGCAGTTAAGATTCAAGCACATTGCTGTGGGACTGGAGTCACACAAAGGCCAGACCAGGTAAGGACAGCAGATTTCTTTCCCTGAAAGACATTAGTGAACCAGATGTGTTTTTATGACAATCCGATAGTTTCATGGTTATCATTATTGATTCTAGTTTTTTTGGGGGGGTTAGGAGAAATAGAGAAGGAGCAGTCTCGTGTGGAGACCAGTTCGTTCAAATGGACTGCTTCTGTGGGGCAGACTCTATAATATTATGTAACACCCGTTTTATTCAGACACAGAATGATCCAGGACTGACAGCACATCCCTTTTAAACAGACACAGAATGATCCGGGACTGACAGCATGTCCCTTTGAAACAGACACAGAATGATCCGGGACTGACAGCACATCCCTTTTAAACAGACACAGAATGATCCGGGACTGAGAGCACATCCCTTTTAAACAGACACAGAATGATCCGGGACTGACAGCACATCCCTTTTAAACAGACACAGAATGATCCGGGACTGACAGCATGTCCCTTTTAAACAGACACAGAATGATCCGGGACTGACAGCACATCCCTTTTAAACATACACAGAATGATCCGGGACTGACAGCACATCCCTTTTAAACAGACACAGAATGATCCGGGACTGACAGCACATCCCTTTTAAACAGACACAGAATGATCCGGGACTGAAAGCATGTCCCTTTTAAACCGACACAGAATGATCCGGCACTGACAGCACATCCCTTTTAAACAGACACAGAATGATCCGGGACTGACGGTAGATCCCTTTTAAACAGACACAGAATAAACACATCACATGAAACATTAATAATAAATTAGCTGTTCCTGTGTAACTGGGTCAAGGGAATGAATGGCCTCCACGTGTTCCTCTGTAACAGGCTCGAGGGGCTGAATGGCCTCCTCCTGTTCCTCTTCGACAGGATCGAGGGGCTGAATGGCCTCCTCCTGTTCGACGGGCTGAATGGCCTTCTCCTGTTCCGGTTTGACAGGCTTGAGGGGCTGAATGGCCTCCGGCTTGACAGGCTCGAGGGGCTGAACGGCCTCCTCCTGTACCTATTGAACCATGTTTCAGGCGCTGATGTTCTGATTGTGCCCGGTGCAGAAAGAAACACAGTGCCAGTGTATAAAACCCCAAGTCCTTGTACTATCTTTCTTTCATTTCTTCCTTTTCTGTGCCATATGCTCCTTATTCTATTGTTGCTTTGTGATATATGTGTTCATATTTGCCGGTTTCATCGTGTTCATTTCTTCTGCTGCTTTGAATTGTGTCGAAAAAGTGAACTGAATTTCTACACCTGCGTGAAGTATCCTCGGGTTCGAAGCTGTTTTGGTTTCAATCAAACAAACACACAGATTTCTCGGACTCGCTGAGACTTTCCTGGCCAGTATTTGTTTCTTACTTCATTGCATTTGGAAAGCTCCAGGCTCCATTCCCGGCCTGTGCTGAGGGAGCTGACCTGAGCCTGGGCAGCGGTTACAATTGGTGTCAGTGGCCCTGTGTCAGTGAGAGGGTGAATGAGCCTTGCTTCTTGTCCACTCGCCCTGCTGGCTCTGGGCAATGGCTGAGCAGAGGACCAGTTGTGATGGGTGTCAGCAGGAGGGGAGAGGTGGAGAAGGGAAGTTGTAAAGATAAAGAAAGTGGCTCCCAGCTGTTACAGCTGCTGCTGCCCACAGTAGGCAGTTCGGACAGCGGGTTACCACAGCCCATGACACACAAGAGCCAATCCAGCCTCCTCGTGGACTGCCTTCACTTACACTTCTCCTTTTTAAGATGAAACTGCCATTTCATTCATGTGACGTCTAAACCACATCCCCTCTGATAGTCATTTCAAAACCATTGCACTTACAGTCTCAGCTCAACATCGGCAAACCCCAGCAGCAAGCAGGTGAGATTTACGATCTCTTAATGATCAATGACCTTTCACAGTAACGTGTCAAATCAGGGCTATGTTATTAACGTCAACACAGAATGTCAAGGTCTTAGAGAGGGTGCAGAGGAGATTTACCAGAATGGTACCAGGGATGAGGGAATTCAATTATGTGGAGAGACTGGAGAAGCTGGGATTGTTCTCCTTAGAGCAGAGAGGGTTAAGAGGAGATTTGATAGAGATGTTCAAAATCATGAATAGTTTTGATAGCGTAAATAAGAAGACAATGTTTCCACTGGCAGAAGGTTCGGTAACCAGAGAACACAGATTTATGGTGATTGGCAAAAGAACCAGAGGTGACATGAGGAAACATTTTTTTTAAGCAGCAAGTTGTTGTGATCTGGAATGTGCTGCCTGAAAGGGCGGTGGAAGCAGATTCAATAGTAACTTTAAAAAGGCAGTTGAATAATTACTTGAAGGAAAATCATTACAGGGCTATGGGGAAAGGGCAGGTGAATGAAATTAATTGCAGAGCTCTTTCAAAGTGCCGGCACAGGGCTATGGGGAGAGAGTGGAGCACTGGGATTTATTTGGGATTGATACAGGTCTATGGGGTGTCAGCGGGGCAGTGTGATTAGTTTGGGATTGATACAGGTCTATGGGGTGTGAGCGGGGCAGTGGGATTAGTTTGGGGATTGATACAGAGCTATGGGGAGATAGCGGTTCAGTGGGATTAGTTTGGGATTGATGCAGGGCTATGGGGTGAGAGCGGGACAGTGGGATTAGTTTGGGATTGTTACAGGGCTTTGGGGAGAGAGCGGGGCAGTGGGATTAGTTTGCGATTGATACAGGTCTATGGGGAGATAGTGAGTCAGTGCGTTTAGTTTAGTATTGCTCTGGCAAAGACCCAGAATAAACACAGTGGGCCGAATGGTCTCCTCTGATCTGTAAATATCTATTTTTGGGGACTCCTTGGCAGCTTTTAATACACTATTTGGTGTACATTTCCTCTCCATATTCTTCTCTAAAAGTTCACTGACGGTTCCTTCACAGCTACCCAGGCTCCCTGTTTTTCGTGTTACCAGCATATTTCGATACGTCTGCCTCCTGTACCCAAGTCCAGATTGTTGAAATAGCAAGAAGGGCAACGTTCGCAGCAGTGATGCAGGGTGGCCCACTCGTTACATCGTCCAATCAAAAAAACACCCAATAACTACCACACTCTGCTTCTGTCTTTTAACCAGCTTCCTGGTTTCTAGAACGGTTTCTAGTTGAGTATTAATGTTATCCCATATTAGGTCATAGAAACATAGAAACTTAGAAGATAGGAGCAGGAGTGGTCCATTCGGCCCCTCGAGCCTGCTCCGCCATTCAATGTGATCATGGCTGATCATCCAAATTCAGTACCCGGTCCCTGCATTCTCCCCAAATCCCTTGATCCCTTTAGCCTTAAGAAATATATCCAACTCCTTCTTGAAAAAAATTAATGAACTGGCCTCTACTGCCTTCTGTGGTAGAGAATTCCACAGGTTCACCACTCTCTGGGTGAACAAATTCTTCCTCATTTCTGTCCAAAATGGCTTACCCCTTATCCTTAGACTGTCGCCCCTGGTTCTGGACTCCCGGACCATCGAGAACATCCTTCCTGCATCTGGTCTGTCCAGTCCTGTCAGAATTTTATAAGTTTCAATGAGATCCCCTCTCATTCTTCTAAACTCCAGCGAGTATAAGCCCAATCGACCCAATCTCTCCACATACGTCATTCCTGCCATCCCAGGTATCAGACTGGTGAATCTTCGCTGAACTCCTTCCAAGACAAGATCATCCTTCCTCAGATAAGCCGACCAAAACTGCACACAATACTCACGATGTGGTCTCACCAAGGCCCTGTACAACTGCAGCAAGACATCCTTGTTCCTGTACTCAAACCCTCTCGCTACGAAGGCCAACATGCCATTTGCCTTCTTAACTGCTTGCTGCAACTGCATGCTTGCCTTCAGCGACTGCTGTACAAGGACACCCAGGTCTCATTGCACTTCCCCTTCTCCCAATCTATTGCTATTCAGATAATAATCTGCCTTCCTGTTTTTGACACCAAAGTGGATAACCTCGCATTTATCCACGTTATATTGCATCTTCCATGCTTTTGCCCAATCACCCAACCTGTCCAAATCATACTGGAGTTTCTCAGCATCCTCCTCAGAGCACACACGCCCACCCTGCTTTGTGTCATCTGCAAACTTGGAGATATTACATCTAGTTCCCTTATCTAGATCATTATTATATATTGTGAATAGCTGGGGTCCAAGGACCGATCCCTGCGGTGCCCCACTAGTCACTGCCTGCCGCTCAGAAAAAGACCCATTTATTCCAACTCTTTGCTTTCTGTCTGCCAACCAGTTCTCTATCCAAGTCAATACCTTGCTCCCAATCCCATGTGCCTTAACTTTACATGCTAATCTCTTATGCGGGACCTTATCAAAAGCCTTTTGAAAGTCGAAATACACCACATCCACTGGTTCTCCATTATCTATTTCACCAGTTACATCCTCAAAAAATTCCAGTAGATTAGTCAAGCACGATTTACCTTTTGTAAATCCAAGTTGACTTTGTCCGATCCTGTCACTGTTTTCCAAGTGCTCTGCTATTACATCTTTTATAATGGCCTCTAGCATTTTCCCCACTACCGATGTCAGGCTTACCGGTCTGTAATTCCCCGTTTTCTCTCCACTACCTGTTTTGAATAGTGGGGTAACATTAGCTACCCTCCAATCAATGGGTACTGTTCCAGATTCCATCGAATGTTGGAAGTTGATCAGCAATGCATCTGTATTTGGTAGGACCATTTCCTTACGTACCCTAGGATGTAGATTATCAGCCCCTCGGGATTTATCGGCCTTCAATCCCGTCAATTTCCCTAACACCATTTCCCTACAAATACTGATTTCTTTCAGTTCCTCCCTTTCATCAGACCCTATGTGTCAGCCGTGGCTCAGTGGGAAGCCCCCTTGCCCTGAGTCACTCTCGCTCTCCCCACTCCAGTGACTTGAGCACAAAAATCCAGTCTGACAATCCAGTGCAGTACACAGAGAGTGGTGCACTTTCGGAGGCACAGTCTTTCAGATGAGATGTTAAACCGAGGCCACGTCTGTCCTCTCAGGTGGGCGTAAAAGATCCTATGGCACTATTTCGAAGAAGAGCAGGAGAGTTCTCCCCTGGGTCCTTGGCCAATACTTATCCCTTAATCAACATAACTAAAACAGATTATCTGGTCATTATCACACTGCTGTTTGTGGGAGCTTGCTGTGCGCAAATTGGGTACCACATTTCCTACATTACAACAGTGACTGCACTTCATTGGCGCTAAAGCTTTTGGCCATCCTCAGGTCATGAAAGGCGCTGTAGAAATGCAAGACTTTCTTTTTTCTTTCTCTGGGAGCTCCCCCACCACCAATGTTGGGCTGAGTGGTCTGTAGTTATCTGATTTATCCCTTTCACTCTGATTGAAGGGAGTTGTTATATTGGCAACTGCAGGCATGTGGCACAACTTCCATATCCAAGGCTTAGATGGAATTTTACAGCACAGGCACAGGCCATTCGGCTCGACTGCTCCACGCCAGCGTTTATGCTCCACACGAGCCTCCTCCCACCCTACTTCATCTCACACTATCGCCACATCCTTCTATTCCTTTCTCCCTCAGGTCCTTATCTAGCTTCCCCTCAAATGACATTCGCCTCAATCACTCCTTGTGGCAGCGTCTTCCACATTCTCACCACTCTCTGGGTAAAGAACTTTCTCCTGAATTCCCTATTGGATAAATTAGTGACTATCTCATATGTATGGCCCCCAGTTTTGGTCTCCCCCCACAACTAAAAATAATTTCTCTCTGTCTACCCTATCGAACCCCTTCATAATTTTAAAGGCCTCTATCACGTCACCTCTCAATTTCTTTTCTAAAGAGCCCCAGCCTGTTTAATCTTTCCTGATAGTTGAAACCTCTCAGTTCCAGTACAAACCTTTTGTGCAGCTTCTCCAGTGCCTCTATATATTTTTTCTAATATGGGGACCAGAACTGTGCACAGGATGTTTGGAGCATTGTCCTCAAAGCTTCTGTTATCTCCTCTCTGTCTTCCCTCAGTATTCGAGAACACAGTCATCAGGGTCTGGGGCCTTTGGCACTTCAATACAAAGAGGAAGCAAATCTTAATGAGAAAGTAGACGTGGCCTGGCAGAGCCGCAGGTGATGATGGATTGGGCGAGGCTTGCGGGAGTGTGAGGTGTTCAGAGGAGGAAGGTGTTTTCAGGGAGCTGGTAATATTTGGACAGAAAGGAGCCTTCCGCATATCACAGATACTTTTCAGAGTAGTGGAGAACAGAGTATCCGTGGCAGCAGGTTAACTGATTTGCTCAGTTTCTACTAAAATGGCAATGTAAACAATCTCTGACTTTACAGGCTGTTCTGGCAGCGACAGAGAAAAAACATCTCACACCCACGGAATTTTTTTTGAGTGAGGTCCTGCAAAACATCTGAACCCACGGACGGAAAAGGAGGCCGTGATGTTGAGACTGAGCGTTGACTGGCCGATGCTTCTCTGTGCCCTCTCCTGCAATGCGTTGGTGCCCACAGTCCCCGGGCACAGTTTCAATAACTGCATGCAGGATGCCAATCACAATGGTACCTTTCGGTGCGTCCACCGCTTCCTGACACAGGTCTCTAGTTCCGTGTCTGACCTCCCAGCCAGCACCATGCACTTGAACATCTCCCACAACTGGCTCACCCAACTGCAAGCGGGCAGCTTCCGCAGCCTGCCCAAGCTGCTTACCCTGCGGCTAGATTACAATTGGATTGAGAAGTGTTTGCTGCAGTGCGTTCAGTAATCTCACCAGCCTACTGACCCTCAACCTGTCCTACAACAGTATCTCTCGTCTGAAATCTTCGGGCTTCCAAGAACTTGGAAAGTTAGACCACCTCCTGCTCCATCACAACCGCTTGGTCACAGTTGAACCCAAAGCCTTCGCTGCATTGGACATTCTTCAAACACATGTCTTAAACTCCAATAAACACCAGAATTTCTCCCATCTGGTGAGCGCTGTCTCTGGGTTCAGTAATCTGACGCTCCTGGATCTGGGCAACAATCAACTCGCCTCCCTGCAACATCGCACCACCCTCCCGCACTCCCTCCAAAACCTCTCCCTCTCTAACAACTCTCTCACAACATTTGACAGCCAACGGGACTTCCTCAGCAACATTCTCAATTTGGATCTGTCCAATAATAAACTCTCCGATGCTTTGGAATTTTCTAAAGTTGACCTGAGGAACATCTCGTGTTTAATCATCAAGAACAACCCCTTAAATATCACCGAGTTTCTCAAATCTGCAAACCTGGGTCTACAGAATGTTTAATACTCTGGGATAAGGCTGCACAACCAGAGTCAGCTGTCCAACCTGTGCCACTATCTGGGTCACAGGATTATGAACTGCCTGGTCTTGCAGAGCAATCAGATCTTATTCCTCCCTGCCCATTCCCTATCCCAGTGCCCACCCATCATCAGCTGGGATTTATCACAAAATCTCCTCACATCTGTGGCCAGCTTTTGAATTTGCATCGAAAAGAAGCAAGTTGTTTCTTTCATTATCGAGCACAACAAAAACAACAAGTTACTTTCCTCTTACAAGAACGGGAAGGCCTTCGCGGTGTTTCCCAAGCTGTCGCTCCTAACCTTTCGCTACAACAGGATTGTCACCATTTACACTCACTCCATCTCTTATGCTTCCCATCTCCGGTCCCTAAAGCTGAACATTAACAACATTGCTGTCATCAACAATGCTGCCTTTTCTAAACTCACCAACTTGCAGGAGCTCCGACTCGACCAAAACCTCATAACTGACATCTATGAAGACTCCTTCAGTGACATTGGGAGTCTCAGGAATCTGAATCTCAGAAACAACAGGATCTCAATTGCTTTTAGAAAGATGTTTGCAAATCTCAATAATCAGGACACATTGGACTTGGGAGGGAACAAAATTCGAGGGCTCACCAGCCAGTCTTTCTGTGGATTACACAACCTGACCAAGCTTTATCTCAATAGGAACTGTATAACCCGTATCAGCAGGGAGATCTTCGACATCCTCCCATCATTAGGAGTGTTGGACTTGGACAGTAACCGGATCAAATACAACACTGTCCTGATTGCAGCATCTCCTTCTGTTAACCTCACAAAGCTCTGCATTCTCAAACTACAAGCCCAGCAACCCTACGGCCTCAACATTATTCCAGCAATGTTTATCAACGGCCTGATCTCTTTAAGAAGTCTCTATATAGGAGAGAATAAAATGTCGCTGTCCAATGACGGATTTGAAGAACTGACCAATTTGAGGATCCTCTCCATGCACGATGCTTGCAACGGGATCCACAGTCTGAATCCAGGGATCTTCAAAAATCTCCAGAGTCTAAAGAGACTCAACTTTGAAAATATCGGCCTCCAATCCATGTCTATTGACATCTTTGGAAACCTTTCCAACCTCAGGACATTGTTCTTGGGGAAAAACGCCATTCAGATCATCAATAGCACGGTTGTAGAACACCTGCCCTCCCTGACCTATCTGGATCTACGAAAGAACCCGTTCCCCTGCAGCTGTGACATCAGTTGGTTCCAAAACTGTTCCCTGTCCAACCCCAGGTTGCAAGTTATCTATTTTAAAACCAAACCTGTGCAGATCGGCCAACCGAATGCTTGTACAAGTTTGATGCTCGCGTTTGTTACTTGGACATTGGGCAGATCATGTTCCATATTATTGTGCCGGTCTTGATCTTGTTCATGTTCATCCCTATAATCTACAGCAAAGGGTACTGGCACATCAAGTATGGGTTTTATATTTTCCGATCGTGGTTGAATGACCACAGAGGGAGAGGAGAGAGTCAGCAGTCCTACAGGTATGATGCCTTTATATCCTAAATAATTCTCAGGACGAAGACTGGGTTCTGCAAGAGTTGGTGCCAAACCTGGAAACGAGAGGACCCCAATGCTTCAAACTCTGCCTCCACCACAGAGATTTTGAGCTGGACAAATATATCATCGACAACATCGTGGACAGCATCGACCAAAGCAGGAATACCATCTGTGTGATGAGCCACAACTACCTGTACAGCGAGTGGTGCTCCATGGAACTGCAGCTAGCGAGCTACAGGCTCTTCCACGAGCTGAAAGATATCATCATCCTGATCTTCTTGGAGAAGATTCCAATTGCTGAACTCTCAGCCTACCACAAGATGAGAAAGGTCATGAAAAAGAAGACCTACATCCAGTAGCCATCAGACATCGAAGCACAAAAATTGTTTTGTGTCAAAGTGAGAGAAACGATTAAAGGCTCCAACTGGGCCAAGGAGGGGAATCCCGCTTCTGAAAGTTAAGCTTCAGGGCCTAGAAATCCACAGTCTTACCGCAGGTCCTGAAGGCCCGTTTCGGGGAAAAAATGGTGGCCGCTGCACTTCCCACGTGTTTTGGATTGCGCCGCTCAACATACCGCCATATGTTAATTGCGCACAACTGCCCCAGTGGCTGCAGAATGGCCGGTGGAAGACTGCTGACTTTCAGTGGGGGAGACTGGAAATGGCCTTGAAGGACGACCTCGAGCAGCTCTGGCCCTAGAAAACCCGACTGTAGATTGCACCAACTCGGCATGGGCGGCAGCAGCCTTGGCTGGCTGACAGGCAGCGGCAAGGGCAATGGCGAAGGGGCAGAGGTGGGAGTAGGATTGCTGTCATCCAGAGAGAGGGCAGCCAGTTCCTGTTCCCCAAACCCACTGCCACTCCCCCCGGGGCGGTGCCTCAACATTCCTAGCAATCTGTTGGGGGCCATATGTCTGGGCAGCTGCGACATCCTGCAAGAACGGTTCGGCACTGGTAAACCCAGACACGGTGGCAGCAGTCTGAGCTTGGGTGGCAGCAAGCTGAGGCTGCAGGTGAGCACTCTGATATACCGTCAACTTCCAAGTGGCGCTCCAAATGGAATGACAATGAGGTGCTGCTGCATCAAAGAACCTCCCCTTTAAGTAGTGGAGAAAGCCGAGGCCAAAAATGAATAGCAGTTAGACTGCACCCGATATTGGCCCATCTGTTGAGCGGTTAAACAATGAGTAGCGGGTTTAGTGCTGAGATCAACACTATAACCATGTAAAAGAGCACTCACCGTTTTCGGGCCATATCTGATTTCTTGGCCCGTGTTCCTCAAAGCCCCTTTGGTTCTAGTGCCAGGGCACCCACTCATCTCGGAACATGCTGCCACGTGCTTCCATCCACCTCTGACGCAGTCCCACCTAAATGTTAATCCTGTCATTGCTGCTTTTGGCCCAGGATAAGGCAAAGGTACAGACATACAATGTAAGCACAGAATAAAGCCTTAACCATCTGGCCCCCGCATGTCGGCTCACTGTCGTCTTACCATCCAACATCTGCTCGAATCTGGGCCAGACTGATGGACTGAACGTATCCTCGGTCCGTGGTAATCTGACACTGCTGGGCATGAATCCACAGCATAAGAATTTCCAAACTGGAGCCCAACAGGAGATCTCAGTCACTCTCCCAATGGCCTGAAGATTGTCCGGTGTGAGAAATCCAGCTAACAAACCTTTCATATTATCCGCTAATTTTGACACAATACTGGCTCCCATGACAGATTAGCCCTGGTGCTACCCATTGCAGGTATTCCAGGATATACCTGCAGGGACGGTGATTGCAGGTAATGTAGAAATACCCCTGGTGGGTCAGTGATTACTGCTAATGCGCGGATACACCCGGTGGGACAGTGATCACAGGTAAAGCCCAGATACCCCTGGTGGCCCGGTGATTACAGGTAATGCCTGGTTATCCCTCATGTGAAGGTGATTACAGGTAATGGCCAGACACCCCTGGTGGGACAGTGAATACAGGTAATGCCCAGATAACCATGTTGTGACAGTGATTACAAGTAATGCCCAGATACCACTGTTGGGACGGTGATTACAGGTAATGCCTGAATACCCCTCGTTTGAAGGTGATTATAGGTAATGCCCAGATACACATGTTTGGAAAGTGAATGCAGGCAATGCTGAGATACAACTGGTGTGACGGCAATTCAGGTAATGCCTGGCTAGCCCTCGTGGAATGGTGAATTATGGAAATGCCCAAATATCCCTGTTGGGACAGTGATTACAGGTAATGCTCAGATAACCCTGGTGTGATGATGATTACAGTTAATGCCCAGATAGCCCTGGTGGGACAGTGATTACAGGTAATGCCCAGAAAACCCTGGTGGGTCAGCGATTACTGGTAATGTCCGGAATCCCCTGGTGTGAAGGTGATTACAGGTAATGCCCAGATTCCCCTGGTGGGACAGTGGTTACAAGTAATGCAAAGATACCCCTGGTGGGACAGTGATTACAGGTAATGCCCGCATACCCCTGGTGGGACAGTGATTACAGGTAATGCCCAGATAGCCCTGGTGTGAAAGTCATTACTGGTAATGCCCGGATAACCCTGGTGGGAAAGTGATTAAAGGTAATGCCTGGAAAGCCCTGGTACGAAAGTGATTACAGGTAATGCCCAGATACCCCTAGTGGGACGGTGATTACAGCTAATGCCCGGAAACCCCTGGTGGGATGGTGATTAAAGATAATGGCCAGATACCCCTGGTGTGATGATGATTACAGGTAATGTCAATATACCCCTGGTGGTACAGTGATTACAGGTAATGCCCAGATAACCCTGGTGGGTCAGTGATTACTAGTAATGCCCGGAATCCCATGGTGTGAAGGTGATTACTGGTAATGCCCAGATGGCCCAGTTGGGACAGTGGTTACAGGTAATGCACAGATACCCCTGGTGGGATAGTGATTACAGGTAATGCCCAGATAACCCTGGTGGGTCAGTGATTACTAGTAATGCCCGGAATCCCATGGTGTGAAGGTGATTACTGGTAATGCCCAGATGGCCCAGTTGGGACAGTGATTACAGGTAATGCCCCAATATCACTAGTGGGACAATTGTATTGTATGTACCTTTAAGAGGAACTATGTTTTTGAAGCCCTTGTATACTGTGGTACCAGCAGTGACCACTCGGGTATATAAGCCTGTGTAGCGTCTTGTGTTGTTAGTTCACCTCCAGACTTTGTTCAGTAAACACTTGTTAAATGAACTCCTGCATTCCGTGTCTCCATTAACACACGGATCTAACAGTGGCGACCAGTTAGAAATGAACTTACCTGCAATTCAGCAGAACCACAAGGGGATCGATTCCTCAGACGAAGGTCAAAGCCAGAAGCAAGAAAAAAAAATAACTCGAAGAAACTCGAAATCGAGGGCCAGGCTTGGTCTCCAGTCTGTGGTTTCCCCAGCTAAACGGGCTGGTGGCAGGTAGAGCACTGATCCTTCCTGGGCTGTGGCGGGCTAGAGCTCGATCGGATGGCTCTGCAACGGGGCCAGGCAGTGAGTTGGGAAGCAGAAGCAAAGAGACAGAGAGGATGGAGCACTCAGGGCACGGCCGGTGCTGCAAAGCAGGTCGGCGTTCGGACCGAGCAGAGGGAGGGGGAAGTCCCAGAGTGTCCGCTCCATGACGGGAACGGTTCTCCAAGTATCGGAGAAACTATTGAAGCGATATATAAAAAAATAGAAATACCGCGAAAAGCTGCAGGTCGCAACGGGAACCACGGAGAACAGCTTTGGCAGCAGCGGCAGTGGCAGGAAAGTGCGGGAGGCGCCATCTTAACTCAGCAGGGAAGAAAGAAAAGTGCGGGAAGCGCCATTTCAGATTTTCAAGATGCCGAAGACTGGCAATATTACTGTTTCGATAGTGATATAGAAGATTGGACCACATATGTGGAAAGAGTGGAGGTATATTGCAAGGTGAATGAAGTAGCGGATGATAAAAAGGCTTCGGTACTTCTAAATCTGATGGGCGCAAGTACATGCGGGCTGTTACGAAACTTGATCACTCCAGCCAAACCGATGGACAAGAATTTTAAGCAGATTGTTGATACCTTACAGGATACTTAAACCCAACACCGCTTCTGATAGCGGAACTTTTAAAATTCTTCAGGAGGAATCAGCACAAGAATGATAGTAATGCTGATTACCTCACCGAATTATGAAAGCTGCCAAAGCAGTGCCAATTCGGGGCAGGACTGGCAGATTCTCTACGAGACAAATTCGTCTGTGGTCTACTAAACGAAGGAACACAGAAAAGACTACTTTCTGAGAAAGATTTGACACTGGACAAGGCTTTCAGTGTGGCTGTATCATACGAAGCAGCAGCAAGAGGAGCTGCAGAGATACAGCAAAAGCCACAGGACTTCGGCACCCATGAAATGACGTGGGGTTTCGAGAGATGTTATCGCTGCGGCAGATCCACCCATGACCAGAAGGACTGCTGGTTCAAGGACAAAGCATGCAGGCAATGCGGAAAGATGGGACACATTGCACATGTATGCAGATATGGAAAGAAATCCACTGACAGTAAAAAGGTCAATAAGGAAATGTACAGAAAGGTACAAATGATGACGGACAGTAGCTCCGAAGACCAGAAGAGCGATAGTGACTCTGGAAACAAGAGACTAAGCTGTCTCAAATTACATATTGTAATTGATAAAGAAGATTACCAGATCTTTGGGTTACCCTCACGATGGCGGGGTCCTCAGTCAAAATGGAGCTAGATACAGGATCAGCTCTGACCGTCATGAGTCGGCAGGATTACGAACGGCTATTACCGCACATACCTTTGAAAGACACATCCATTGTCTTGAAGACATATGCGGGGCAGAAAGTATACCCCAGAGGGAAAATAAGGGTGCCTGTTGTATACAAAGGCAACGAATAACAGAAGTTGTATTTATACGTTCTGCAAGATGGTGGTCCACCGTTGTTGGGACGTCAATGGATCAGAACGATACGTTTAGACTGGCACTCCATTCAGGCACTGACGGTGACCAGTAAGAAAAAAATGATGATGACGTCATACGTGGACGATTAAAATAAATCTTGGCTAACGCCAAAGAAGTGTTTCAACAGGAACTAGGAACCCTGAAAGGCGCCACCGCCTCACAAAAATTGGAAGATGCGGCAATTCCCAAGTTTTTTAAGGCAAGGCCGGTGCCATACGCAATTCGTCCAGCTGTCGAGGCAGAGCTGGAGACTTTGGAAAAAGCAGGCGTGTTATCCAAGATAGATTGGAGCGAGTGGGCAACACCCATCGTCCCAGTCATGAAGAAAATGTTGAATAATGATAAATCTGAAGAACAGAGAAAAGTTCGCATCTGTGGGGACTTCAAGGTGACTGCAAATCCGTTGCTTCACAAGGTACAGTATCCTCTTCCGAGGATAGAAGATATTTTTACCTCACTATCCGGAGGGAAACGTTTCACCAAAATTGACTTAGCACAGGCATATCTACAGATGGAGGTTGAGGAGGCCTCTAAAAAGTATCTCACGATAAACACACACAAAGGCCTGTACCAGTACATTCGACTGGTTTTCGGAGTGGCATCAGCTCCGGCTATCTGGCAAAGAGCTATGGAGCAAGTCCTGCAAGGGATTCCGGGGACTCAATGCTACCTAGACAACATCCTTGTAACAGGAGAAAACGACAACGAGCACCTTGCCAACTTGGAGCAGGTGCTCACGAGGCTGAGAGAACGGGGCCTACGAGCAAATCGCCCCAAATGCGATTTTTTTCAGAAACAAATATCATATTGTGGCCCTGTCATTAACGAAGAAGGGTTGCATAAATCACCTGAAAAAATTGAAGCGGTCGTAAATGCCCCAGCGCCTGAAAATTTCTCACAATTATGGTCATTCCTGGGATTAGTAAATTACTATCATAAATTTTTACCAAACTTGTCGATGGTTCTGCACCTGCTTAACGCACTGCTACAAACGGGAGTAGTTTGGAAATGGAGCAAAGACTGTAAACGTGCCTTCCATAAATGCAAAGGCTTGATCACGTCCAGGGAAGTGTTGGCTCATTACAACCCATCACTGCCAATCAGACTGGCGTGCGATGCATCCCATTATGGCGTGGGAGCGGTATTATCACATAGATTCCCTGATGGCTCGGAGGGCCAATAGCTTTTGCGTCACGCTCATTGAACTCAGCTGAGCGTAACTATGCCCAGATCGACAGGGAGGCACTCAGCCTGGTGTGGGGGGTGAAGAAATTCAACCATTACCTACACGGACAAAAGTTTACCTTGTTGACTGACCATCAACCCCTCGTCTCCATATTCAACCCTAAAAAGGGCGTTCCCATTATGACAGTGCAAAGGCTACAGAGGTGGTCCCTTTTCCTAGGGGCACACCAATATGACATAGAGTACAAAGGAACAAAACAGCATGGGAATGCTGATGGGTTATTGCGCCTACCGTTGCCAATGGTCAAAGAGGCGCCTACAGTGGACCCAGTGGAAATGTTCCACTCGGCCACAGTGGAATGTCTACCGGTGACAAATTCTACCATTAAAAATGAAATGCGAAATGACCCGACTCTCTCACGAGTCTACGATTTAACGGTGAAGGGTTGGCCAGCACATGGCGAATGACTGTTGCCAACATTCTCGCAAAGAAGAGAACAGCTGTCAGTGTGCCGAGGAACCTTGATGTGTGGATCCAGAGTGATGATTCCACCCAAACTCAAGGATAAAGTGCTAAAGGAGCTTCACGAGGGGCACCTGGGTGGAGTGAAAATGAAGAACCTAGCCAGAGCGTTTGTTTGGTGGCCAGGTATCGATGGAGACATCGAAGAAATGACCAAGAGCTGTCTAGGATGCCAGAAGGTCCAAAGCGCCCCACCACAAGCCCCTCTACATCCATGGGAGTGGCACTCATCTCCATGGCAAAGGGTACATTTCGACTTTGCTGGTCCATTTATGGACTCAATGTTCTTAATCGCGTTGGATGCTCACTCCAAGTGGCTAGTGGTAATAAAGATGTCCTCCACCACGACGGAAAAAACCATCACAGTATTAAGGACCATATTCGCCAGGAATAAGCTGCCTGAACAGATCTGTTCTGATAAAGGACCGCAATTTGTATCCGAAGAATTCAGGAAGTTCTTAAAAAACAATGGGGTTAAGCAGTACACGTCCGCCCCATACCATCCCGCCACCAATGGATTGGCTGAAAGGTTTGTCCAGACCTTCAAGAAGGCCATAAAGGCCATGGGTGAAGAAGACATAAATCTACTACATAACGTAGATAACTTCTTGTTTGCGTACAGGAATGCAACACATGTGGTTGCAAACCAAACCCCCGCCATGATGTTTTTCAACAGAAGACTAAGATGCCGGCTGGATTTGGTCAAGTCAAACGTCAGAAGGGACGTAGAGAACCAGCAATTACAAAGCATGAATGAAAGGCCAACTAGAACCTTCCAGATAGGTCAACCAGTTTTGGCCCAGGACTACCGTACTGAGAAATGGCAGCCTGGAAATATTTGCACACGACTAGTACCGCTGATGTATACCGTGGACATTGGAGAAAGCATAATAAGGTGCCATGCTGACCAGATCATAGAGTCATCCGAAAAAGGACAAACTACACCACAACTCTATACACCTAGTGATGAAGCAGAGATACCCATAGTATCTACCTCCGATCCGGTGATACTGGAACCAGATGAACACGACACTAGCATTGAAGCCGAATCGACCTTGCCAAAAGAACCTACTACACCACCGAGGCGTTATCCGGACCGAGTCAGGAAGCCTCCAGAGAGACAGAATTTGTAATTGATTAACTTCAGCAAATGTGTATATAATAGTTCTTGTAAAAATGTTATTTAATGATTACTTAAAATGTTATGTACTATTTATCTAAAAGGGGAGGAATTGTAGTGTATGTACCTTTAAGAGGAACTATGTCTTTGATGCCCTTGTATACTGTAGTGCCAGTAGTGACCACTCGGGTATATAAGCCTGTGTAGCGTCTTGTGTTGTTAGTTCAACTCCAGGCATTGTTCAGTAAACACTTGTTAAATCAACTCCTGCATTCCCTGTCTCCATTAACACACGGATCTAACAACAATGATTGCAGGTAATGCCCGGAAACACCTGGTGAGAGTGTGATTACAGGTAATGTACGGATACCGCTGGTGGGATTGTGTTTAGAGGTAATGCCCAGATACCCCTGGTGGGACAATGATTTCAGGTAATGCCCGGATACCCCTGGTTGGCCGTTGATTACAGATAATGCCCGGATACCACTGGTGGGACGGTCATTACTGGTAATGTCCAGAGACCCCTGTTGGGACGGTGCTTACAGTTAATGCCTGGATACCCCTCGTGTGAAGGTGATTATAGGTAATGCCCAGATACACCAATTGGGACAGTGAATACAGGCAATGCTCTGATACACCTGGTGGGACGGTGATTGCAGTTCATTCCCGGATTGCCCAGGTGGGACGGTAAATATTGGAAATGCCCAAATACCCCTGTTGGGACAGTGATTACAGGTAATGCCGAGATAACTCTGGTGTGATGATGATTACAGGTAATGCCCAGATACCCCTGGTGGGCCAGTGATTACAGGTAATGCTCAGATACCCCTGGTGTGTAAGTGATTACTGGTGATGCCCAGAATCCCCTTGTGTGAAGGTGATTACAGGTAATGCCCAGATGCCCCTGGTGGGACAGTGATTACAGGAAATGCACAGATACCCCTGGTGGGACAGTGATTACAGGTAATGCCCGCATACCTCTGGAGGGACAGTGATTACAGGTAATGGCCAGATAGCCCTGGTGTGAAATCGATTACTGGTAATGCCCGGGTAACCCTTTTGGGACAGTGATTACAGGTAATGCCCGAATAGCCCTGGTAGGACAGTGATTACAGGTAATGCCCAGATACCCCTGTTGGGACAGTGATTGCAGGTAATGCCCAGGTACAACTATTGGGGTGGTGATTACACGTAATGCCCGGAAACCCCTGGTGGGACTGTAATTACAGGTAATGCCCAGATACCCCTGGTGCGACAGTCATTACAGGTAATGCCCCGATACTACTGGTGGGACGTTGATTACAGGTAATGCCCAGATACCCCAAGTGGGAGAGTGATTACAGGTAATGCCCGGTTACCCCTGGTGGGATGGTGATTAGAGGTAATGCCCAGTTACCCCTGGTGGGATAGTGACTTCACATAATGCCTGGATACCCCTGGTGAGACGTTGATTGCAGGTAATGCCCAATACCCCCGGCTCTCTGTGGAATGAAGCACGCTCTCAGCCCCTGGGCTTTCCTCAGACGGTTGTGGGCTGTCCCCCGCCCACCCCTGGAATATGGCCCTCCTGCTTGGAGCTCAGCGAGTCAGACACAGATTAAGAGCGTACAGCCCATCGAGGACCGAACATTTGGACGGCAGCTCACCAGCCTGGCTTCCACATCAGTGGGATCCAAAGATTGGAGGAAAGGCTGCCGAAACTGATGAAGAGAAAAATGCCCAAGGCAATGATTAAGCGGACACTGTCACTGCTGACAAAGGCAGGACAGAACCAGTACCCTCAGCCACTGTACATTTCAATTCAATTCAATTCAAATCGCTTTGTTGGCATGACAAGTTACATCTTATGTTGCCAAAGCATCGGAAAACATTCATGTTTGTTCACAAAAATACAGATCTATCCATACCGTGTATAAACAGATATATCCCTGAGTGTATAAATATACTTTCATATAATTTATATATATTCTTATCTTATCTTTAGTGGTTGTCCCTCTGTTTATGGCAAGCTGTAACATAGTGTGCCGCCAGTGTTATGCAACTTCTCTCTTCCCCTAGTAGGTATGGGAGCTTTTGGTCGTCATTCAATTTTCTGAATTCCGGGCATATTTTTGTAAATATTGGGTAGAAATTCTCCCTTATGCCCTGATATTTTCTACAAGCTGTGAGGAAGTGCATCTCTGTCTCCACCATTCCCTGACTGCAGTGAGAGCATATCCTGTCCTCCCTTGGTAGCCGGGTCTGCCTGTGTCTACCTTTTTCGATCGCCAGGCTATGTTCACTAAGTCTGTACATTGTCAGGATTTTTCGCAGTTTGCTGTCCTTTACCATGGTCAGGTAATCAGCTATGTTGTATTGTCTGTTTAGGGCCAAGTAGCAATTGAGTTTGCTTTGGGTTTATGTTGTTTCTGCCCAATATGTCAGATATTTTTCCTTTTGCTTAGCGAAGATTGTGTTGGGTCGAATTCTTTGTGTTACGCTGTCACTGTCCTGGGGCTGCTTATTGTTAGTAGTGTTAGTAGTTACTTCACTGAGTCCCAGGACTGGTTGACTGAGGGTATTCTTCTTTATGGTCAGCTCTTGGCATTTCAGGGCGTCGTAGTGATAGCATTGGGGGTTGCTCATTTGTAGGTGATTCCAAAATTTGGTGGTTCTTTTTTGGATAGTGATTATTAATGTATATTGGCCTAGTTCCGCCCTGCATGCATTGTTTACTGTTTTCCTTTTGAGTCCGGAGGATACTTTTACAGAATTCTGCATGTAGGATCTCAATTGGGTGTTTGTCCCATTTTGCAAATTCTTTTTGTGTTAGCGGTCCCCATACCTCACTGCCATAGAGTGCAATTGGTTCAATTACTGATTGAAAATTTTTAGCCAAGTGCTAATTGGGATTTCTATTTGGATTGATTTTTTAATGGCATAGAAAGCACTTCTTGCTTTCTCTTTCAGTTCATTCACAGCCAGTTTGAAGTTTCCCATAGAACAGATTTTTAAGCCCAAGTATGTGTCGTTAGTGGTTTGTTCAATTTTGGTTGTTCTTAGTGTGAAATTTATTTTGGGTCCCTGAGGTCTGGATCTTTGCTGGAACACAACGACTTTGGTTTTTTGGGGATTTTTTGTCAGGGCCCAAGTCTGGCAGTACGACTCCAGCAGATCCAGGTTCTGCTGTAGACCCTCCTTAGTTGGTGACAGCAGAACCAGGTCGTCTGCATAGAGGAGGAATGTAACCTTGGATTCATATAAGTTGAGGCCGGGTGCTGTAGATTGTTCAAGTAGTTTTGCCAATTCATTTATGTAAATATTAAAGAGTGTCGGTGAGATTGGCGAGCCCTGCCTCACCCCCGCCCCTGTGGGAAGTATTTTGTTCGTTTGTCTCCAATTTTAACTGCACATTTGTTGTTTGTATACATTGATTTAATTACATCATATGTTTTCCCCCTACCCCGCTTTTGATAACTTTCAGGAATAAACCGTCATGCCAGATGGAGTCGAAAGCCTTCTGGAAATCTATAAAGCATGCGTAGATTTTGCTTTTGTTATGGTGAACGTGTTTGTCAATTAGGGTCTGTAGGGTGAAGATATGATCTGATGTTCTATAATTTGGCAGGAATCCAATTTGGCTTTTACTCAAAACATTATGCTCCTCAAGGAAGTTTATAAGTCTTTTGTTTATGATGCTACAGAATACCTTCCCCAGGTTACTGTTTACACAGATGCCTCGATAGTTATTTGGGTCGACTTTGTCCCCACTTTTGTATATGGGCGTTATGAGTCCTTTGTTCCAGATATCAGGGAAGTAACCGGCACTCAGAACCAAGTTGAAGAGTTTTAGGATAGCCAGTTTCATTTTGTCGTCTGTGTGTTTAATCATCTCGTTCAGTATGCCGTCTGTCCCGCAAGCTTTTCCTGGTCGCAGGTCCTTGAGTTTTTCAGAAAGTTCTTTTTCTGTTATTATGGAGTCTAGCGGGTTTTGGTTATCTTTTATGGCCATTTCTAGCTTTTCCAGTTTTTTGCATATTTGGTGTTGCTCTGGACTTAGTGTGTTTTTCTGGTATAATTTTTCAAAGTGGTTTTCCCATGTGTCCCCATTTTGAATGGCCAATTCGTCGTGTTGTTTTTTGTGTAGTGAATTCAAGTTGTCCCAGAAACAATTGGAATCAATGGATTCCTCCATGGAGCTGAGTGTATTCTTAATATACTGCTCTTTTTTTGGTTCTGAGTGTGTTTCTGTATTGTGCTAGTGTCTGACAATAAGTAAGGCGTAATTCCTCGTTTTCTGGATGTCTGTGTTTTTGGTTTGATATTTTTCTAAGTTTTTTCCTCATGTTATGGCAATCTGGGTCAAACCATTTTTCATAGTTTTATGTTTTGGGTTTGTTCTTGCGAGCTTTCAAGTTTGCAGTTGTTGCCAAATTATCGGAAATATTGTTTAGGTTATTTACTGCCCGGTTCACGCCTTCTTTATTGTGAGTGTATCTGTTATCCAGAAAGGTGTCCAAGAGAGCTTGAGTTGATGCATTGCTATTTGTTTTCTGGTATATTTCCGTGTCGCTTTTGGCCCATCTGTACGATTTTTTGGTGTTGTACAGTTTACTGGGTTGTGTTTCTATGTTGTTTGTTTCTGTCTTTTTGAGATACCTAGTAATTTGACTGTGATCTGACAGTGTTGTTTGTGGTTTGACTGTGAATGCTCTGAAAGAGGATGGTTCCAAATCTGGAATCATATAGTCTACTATGCTGCAGCCAAGAGGTGAGCAATAGGTCGATCTTCCTAGGAGGTCTCCTATGAACCTACCATTGACAATGTACAGACCCAGGCTTCGACAGAGCTGTAGGAGCTGTTTTCCATTGGTATTTGTCTGCTTGTCGCAGTTATGCCTGTATGGAAGGGAAGGGATATCAAAGTGGTTATTCCCGAATACGTAATTGTTTCCCTGATTATTGGTGAAGTCTGGTTCTTCGCCCGTTCTTGAATTGAGGCCCCCACAGATGAACACATTAACCTGGGCCTGGTATTGGATAATTTCCCCCTCTGTGTTGGAGAAGGTGTCCTCTTTAAAGTACGGGGAATCCATTGGCGGGATATAAAGTGCGTAAATGTAAACATCTTGGGTGTTAGAGATAATCTCCCTCTCAATTTTGAGCCACATGTGGTTTTCGCCCTTTTTTATAAATTTGATGTAATTCTTAAGTTCTGTTTTAAACCAGATCAGTATGCCTCCGGAGTCTCTGCCTTGGGTTACACTTGGTAATTTATTAGAGGGGACCACCAGCTCAGTGTACCTTGGGGACAGCCAGTGTGTCCTTTTCCTTTATACCAAGTTTCCTGTAAAATGATAATATCTAGATCTTTAGTTTCATCTATGAACTCTGGGGTCCTACTCTTCACGTCGAGCACCGAAGAGCGTAGACCTTGGATATTCCAGGTCGAAATACATAAGGATTTCATGTTAAGTTTGATCTTTTACTATGATAGGTTAAAGAGTGGTACGTGTTTGTCGTGTCTAAGTGTGGGAAAAAATGATCATCTCAGTTGTCTATAAAAGTTAATACTATTTGTTTACAATTCTTTCTATTAATTAGTCCTTGATCCATAAGGCAGAAGTAGATGCTGCTGCACATCTGCTTATTGTCTCTTAATGGATTGTCTCTGTCTGAGGTATTGCGTACGTCCTGTGCATCTCTCCCTCTGTCTGGCTGGGAGCGGTCCTGTTCCCCTGTGGGACAGGAGTGGTGCAGGTCTGATATTGTTGTTGTGCATGGGGATCCGCTCTGGTCTCGGTTGGTGTGGTGGTGGTCTTTGTAGTGGTCCTGATATGCACCCCGCTGATCTCTGGTGGTCGGGGGTCCTCTTGGAGTCTGGGTATGGACCCGGTTAAAAGCGACGTCCTTCAGGGCTTTAGCAAAGATCGATATTCTTTTCCTTTGGATGTGGACGTGGTCGTAAAGACATTCCTCATCGAGGGTGGGGTTTTGGGCCAGGTGCACGTTGTGTTTTGATTCGCAGTCTCTTGCTATGCTGGCATTTATCTCATGAATTGTGTTGTTGTTGAAGTCTGTTCTCGGCAATATTGTGGAAACAGTGATTCTAGTGTTTGGAAATGCACTGCTTGCCTTCTAATCACTGCTCTGAGCGATGTTGCTACCTCTTTCTGTTGGGCCTTTAGGTCATTTGTGCCCGTGTGTATTATTATGTGTTGTGGGGAGCCTAATCAGATTTTGGTCAGCCATCCCATGGCTCTGTCTGTTGCTGGGCACCAGATCTTTTCTACTTTACTTCTCGGGAAGAGCTTTTTCTCCCATAGAAATTTCCCATTTGAGTCTATGAGTATTACGATGTCAGCCTTGTTTTTGTTTACTGTCTGGTGGCTTTCGCCTGGACTCATAGTGTGTGTGTTGGGCTGGGGTGTCTGGCATGTGCGTTCCTCTTGTAAGCGGCTCGCTTGTGGTTCCACGGTGGTGGGGGAAGATTGAGATTCAGTATGCTGGTCAGTCTGTGTGGCACCCCTTGTATTGTGTGTCTGCTGCTGTTGTTCCGTGTGGAAGTGCAGCCGTTCCGTCGGGCTCTGTCTTGTCTTATTTCTAGCCTCTGGTTGCCGGTCTAATGCTGTTATCTCTCCTCTATGGCTCTCTTCGTTTTCCTGCAGCTCTTTCACCCGATTCCCAAGTAGATTCACCTGGTTCTCAAGTAGATTCAGCTCTCTCTTGTGTATCTCCCTCTCTTGCTTTTGATCGTGATTCATTTTAAGGAACTCCTCTCTGCGTTTATTGCACTGCATTGTCTCTAGCACGCCAGCGAGTGGCAGCATTTACTGACAATGGGGAATATGATACTGAACTCCACACGCACATCACTGTGTTACAAAAACATTTGAAAAGACTTACATTTCTATACCACCTTTCACCACCTCAGGACGTCCAAAACTCTTCATAGCCAATGAAGTACTTTTTGAAGTGTAGCCACTGTTGTAATGTTGGAAACACGGAAGACAGTTAGCACTGTGATATGGCCAGGTAATCAGTTTTTAGTCATGTTGATTGAGGGATAAATATTGGCCCAGGACACCAGGGAGAATGACCCTGCTCTCTTTTGAATAGTGGCCGTGGGATCGTTTATATCCATCTGAGAGAGCAGACTAATGCCCCAGTTTAACGTCTCATACTAAAGACGGCACCTCTACAGTGCGGTGCTCCCTCAGTACTGCCACTCCGACAGTGCAGCCCTCCCTCAGTACTGACCCTCCAAAAGTGCAGCGCTCCCTCAGTACTGCAACTCTGTCAGTGCAGCTCTCCCACAGTACTGCCCCTCAGGATTAACCCAATAGTGCAGTGCTCCCACAGTACTGGCCCCCCAGCTGTGCATCGCACCCTCAGTACTGCCCCTCCAACAGTGCGGCTGTTGTGTCCATGTGTTAATGGAGACACTGAAGGCAGAAGTTGGTTTCATAGGTGTTTACTGAACAAAGTCTGGAGGTGAACGAACTGATACAACACAATATACAGGCTTATATAGCCCGAGTGGCCATTACCGGCATTACAGTACACAGGGGGCTCTGAAAGACAAATACACTACAATTCCTCCCCTTTTAGCCAACCAATACATAATATTTTAAGTAATCATTAATTACATGTTACAAGAACAATAATCTACACATTGCTGCATTTAATCAATTATAAGTCAGTCGCTCTGGAGGCTTCATGACTCGGTCCAGATAACGCCTCGGTGGTTTAATAGTTTCTGGTGGTGTAGTAGGTTCTTTTGGCAAGGGTGATTCGGCTTGAATGCCAGTGTCGGGTTCATCGGGTTCCATTATCACCGGATCGGAGGTAGATATATGGGTATCTCTACTTCATCATTAGGCATATAGAGTTGTGGTGTAGGTTGTCCCTTTTCGGATGACTCTATGATTTGGTCAGCATGGCGCCTTATTATGCTTTCTCCAATGTCCACGGTATACATCAGTGGTCCTAGTCGCGTGCAGATAGTTCCAGGCTGCCATTTCTCAGTACGGTAGTCCCGGGCCAAAACTTGTTGACCTATCTGGAAGGTTCTAGTTGGCCTTTCATTCATGCCTTGATATTGCCGGTTCTCCACGTCCCTTCTGATGTTTGGCTTGATCAAATTCAGTCGGCATCTTAGGCTTCTATTGAAGAACATGATGGAGGGAGTTTGGTTTGGAACCATATGTGTTGCTTTCCTGTATGCAAACAAGAAGTTATCCACCTTATGCTGAAGTTTCATGTCTTCATTACCCATGGCCTTTATGGCCTTCTTGAAGGCCTGGACAAGCCTTTCAGCCAATCCATTGGTGGCGGGATGGTATGGGGTGGACGTGTACTCCTTAACCTCATTGTTTTTTAAGAACTTCCTGAATTCTTCAGACACAAATTGCGGTACATTATCAGAACAGATCTGTTCAGGCAGCCCATTCCTGGCAAATATGGACCTTAATACTGTGATGGTTTTTTCCGTGGTGGTGGAGGACATCTTTATTACCTCCGGCCACTTGGAGTGTGCATCAACCGCGATTAAGAACATTGAGTCCATAAATGGACCAGCAAAGTCGATGTGTACCCTTTGCAATGGAGATAAGGGCCACTCCCATGGATGTGGAGGGGCTTGTGGTGGAGCGATTTTGATCTTCTGGCATCCTAGGCAGCTCTTGGTCATTTCTTCGATGTCTCCATCGATACCAGGCCACCATGCAAACGCCCTGGCTAGGTTCTTCATTTTCACTCCACCCAGATGCCCCTCGTGAAGCTCCTTTAGAACTTTATCCTGGAGTTTGGGTAGAGTCACCACTCTGGATCCACATTTCAAGTTTCCTCGGCACACTGACAGCTGTTCTCTTCTTTGCGAGAATGCTTGCAACAGTGGTTCGGCATGTTCTGGCCATCCCTTCACTGTTAAATCGTAGACTGGTGAGAGAGGCGGGTCATTTCTAGTTTCCCTTTCAATGGCAGAATTTGTTACTGGTAGACATTCGACTATGGTAGAGTGGAAATTCTCCACTGGGTTACGGTAGGTGCCTTTTCTACCATTGGCAACGGTAGGCGCGATAAACTGTCAGCATTCCCATGCTGTTTTGATCCTTTGTATTCTATGATATATTGGTGTGCCCCTAAAAAAAGGGAGCACCTCTGTAGCCTTTGCGCTGTCATAATGGGAACACCCTTTTTAGGGTTGAATATGTAGATGAGGGGTTGATGGTCAGTCAACAGGGTAAATTTTTGTCCGTGTAGGTAATGGTTGATTTTCTTCACTCCCCATACCAGGCTGAGTGCTTCCCTGTCGATTTGGGCATAGTTATGCTCAGCTGAGTTCAATGAGCGTGACGCAAAAGCAATCAGACATTCCGAGCCATCAGGGAATCTATGTGATAATACCGCTCCTACGCCATAAGTGGATGCACCGCACGCCAGTCTGATTGGCAGTGATGGGTTGTAATGAACCAAAACTTCTTTGGACGTGATTAAGTCTTTGCATTTATGAAAGGCACGTTTACAGTCTTCGCTCCATTTCCAAGTTACTCCTGTTTGTAGCAGTTCATTAAGAGGGTGCAGGAGAGTTGATAAGTTCGGTAAAAATTTATGATAGTAATTTATTAATCCCAGGAACGACTTTAATTGTGAAACATTTTCAGGTGCTGGGGCTTTTATGACCGCTTCAATTTTTTCAGGTGACTTATGCAACCCTTCCTTATTAATTATGTGGCCACAATATGATATTTGATTCTGGAAAAATTCGCACTTGGGGCGAGTGCTCGTAGGCCCCATTCTCTCAGCCTAGTGAGCACCTGCTCCAAATTGGCAAGGTGCTCGTTGTCGTTTTCTCCTGTTACAAGGATGTCGTCTAGGTAGCATTGAGCCCCCGGAATCCCTTGGAGGACTTGCTCCATAGCTCTTTGCCAGATAGCCGGAGCGGGTGCTACTCCGAAAACCAGACGATTGTACTGGTGCAGGCCTGTGTGTGTATTTATCGTGAGATACTTTTTAGAGCCCTCTTCAACCTCCATCTGTAGATATGCCTGTGCCAAGTCAATTTTGGTGAAACGTTTCCCTCCGGATATTGAGGCGAAAATATCTTCTATCCTCGGAGGAGGTTACTGTGACATGTGAAGGACCGGGTTTACAGTCACCTTGAAGTCTCCACAGATGCGAATTTTTCTCTGTTCTTCACATTTATCATTATTCAACGTGTTCTTCATGACCGGGACGATGGGTGTTGCCGATTCGCTCCAATTTATTTTGGATAATACGCCTGCCTTTTCCAAATTCTCCAGCTCTGACTCGACTGCTGGATGAATTGCGTATGGCACCGGTCTTGCCTTCAAAAACTTGGGAATTGCCAAATCTACCACTTTTATTGAGTTGGTGATGCCTTTCAAGATTCCTAGTTTCTCTTGAAACACTTCCTTGGCGTTGGCCAAGATGTCTTTCAATCGTTCAGGTATGACGTCATCATCATTTGTTTCCCTATTGGTCACCGTCAGTGCCTGAATGGAGTGCCAGTCTAAACGTATTTTCCTGATCCATTCACGTCACAACAGCGGTGGACCACCATCTTGTAGAACGTATAAATACAACTTCTGTATTTCCTTGCCGTTGTATACAACAGGCACCCTTATTTTTCCTTTGGGTTATACTTTCTGGCCCGTATATGTTTTCCAGATAATGGATGTGTCTTTTAAAGGTATATGCGGAAATTGCCGCTCGTAATCCCGTTGATTTATGACGGTCAGAGCTGATCCTGTATCTCGCTCCATTTTAACTGGGGACCATGCTATTGTGAGGGTTACCCAAATGGTCTGGTAATCTTCTTTGGCAATTACATTATGTAATTTGAGACAGCTTAGTCTCTTGTTTTCGGAGTCGCTATCGCTCTTCTGCTCTTCGGAGCTACTGTCCGTCATCATTTGTACCTTTCTGTACATTTTTTTATTGATTTTCTTTTTCCCGTCCGTGGATTTTTTTGGTCCAGATTGGCATACCCGTGCAATGTGTCCAATCTTTCCGCATTGCCTGCATGTTTTGTCCTTGAACCAGCAGTCCCTCTGGTCATGGGTGGATCTGCCGCAACGATAACATCTCTCGAAACCCTGTGTCATTTCATGGGTGCCGAAGTGCTGTGTCTTTTGTTGTATCACTGCAGCTCCTCTTGCGGCTGCTTCGTATGATACAGCCATATTGAAAGCCTTGTCCAGTGTCAAATCTTTCTCAGTAAGCAGCCTTTTCTGTGTTCCTTCACTTAGGAGACCGCAGAAGAATTTGTCTCGAAGATAATCTGCTAGTCCTGCCCCGAATTGTCAGTGCTTTGATAGCTTTCTTAATTCGGTGAGGTAATTAGTGTTACTTTCATTCTTGTGTTGATTCCTCTTGAAGAATTTGAATCGTTCCGCTGTCAGCGGCGGTGTTGGGTTTAAGTGCTCCTGTAGGGTATCAACAATTTCCTTAAAATTCTTGTCCTTTGGATTGGCTGAAGTGATTAAGTTTCGTAACAGCCCTTATGTCTTTGTGCCCATTAGATTTAGCAGTACTGACGCTTTTTTTATCATTTTCTATTCCATTTGCGGTGTAATATACCTCCACTCTTTCCACATATGTGGTCCAATCCTCTATATCGTTATCAAAAGCATCAATATTGCCAGCCTTAGGTATCCTGGAAAAAAAATGGCGCTTCCCGCGCTTTTCTTTCTTTCCTGCAGAAAAGATATGGTGCTTCCCGCGCTTCCCCACCGCTGCTGCCGATGACAACGCAGTTTTCCGCATTTTTTTTATTTTTTATTTATTTACAGGTGGAGACTCATTCCCGCCGGACTCTCTCTGCTCGGTCTGAATGCCGACCTGCTTGCAGCGCCGGCCGTCTCCCGAGTGCTCCCTCCCCGTCTGTTACTGCTCGCCTCTGCGTTCGCTGCTTGGCCTCGCTGTAGAGCCAGCCGATGGAGCCCCAGCCCGAAGCCCAGGAAGGATTATTGCAGTATGTGCCACCAGCTCGGCTAGCTGGTGAAACCACAGCTTTTTCTTTTTCTTGCTTTTCTTCGACTTTGGACGTCTGAGGAATCGATGTCCTTGAGGTGCTGCCGAATTGCAGGCAAGTCCCACATAAAAGATTAGCATGGAAAATTGAGGCTCATGGGATAAAGGGGAAAGTTTTGGCGTGGATAGGGAACTGGCTGTCAGATAGAAAACAGAGAGTTGGAATAAACGGCTCATTTTCTGAATGGCAGGCAGTAACAAGTGGGGTACCACAGGGATCTGTCCTGGGCCCCCAGCTGTTCACAATTTACATTAATGACCTGGATCAGGGAGTCGGATGCAGCATTTCCAAATTTGCAGACGACACTAAACTAGGAGGGGGGGTGGGCTCAGAGGAAGAGACCAGGAAGCTCCAGAGCGATTTGGACAGACTGGGCGATTGGGCGGATAAATGGCAGATGCACTATAATGTGGACAAGTGCGAAGTTATCCACCTTGGGTGCAGGAACGGGAGGGCAAATTATTATTTAAATGGCAATAGATTGGGAGAGGGGGAAGTACAGAGAGACCTGGGTGTTCTTGTACACCAGTCACTGAAGGCGAGCATGCAGGTGCAACAGGCGGTCAAGAAGGCAAACGGTATGCTGGCCTTCATAGCAAAAGGGTTAGAATACAGGAACAGGGATACCTTGCTGCAGCTGTACAGGGCACTGGTGAGACCACACCTCGAGTACTGTGTACAGTTTTGGTTGCCTCATCTGAGGAAGGATGTTCTTGCCATGGAGGGGGTGCAGCGGCGATTCACCAGGCTGATACCAGGAATGGCGGGAATGACCTATGAGGAGAGACTATGTAGTTTAGGGATGTACACACTGGAGTTTAGAAGATTGAGAGGGGACCTCATAGAAGTGTATAAAATTCTGACAGGTCTAGACAGACTGGATGCAGAAGGAATGTTTCCCTTGGCGGGTGAGAACAGAACTAGAGGACATAATTTAAGGATAAGGGCTAAACCATTTAGGACAGAGATGAGGGGGAATTTCTTCACTCAGAGAGTGGTGAACCTGTGGAACTCATTGCCACAGAGGGCAGTGTATGCCAGCTGATTAAATATATTTAAGAGGGAATTAGATATATTTCTACGGGCAAAAGGGGTTAAGGGTTACGGAGAGAAGGCGGGGACGGGATACTGAATTAAAGGATCAGCCATGATCTCATTAAATGGCGGAGCAGGCACGAAGGGCCGAATGGCCTACTCCTGCTCCTATCTTCTATGTATCTATGTATCTATGTAAGTCCGTTTCCAATTCGTCGCCACTGTTGTGTCCGTGTGTTAATGGAGACACTGAAGGCAGGAGTTGGTTTCACAGGTGTTTACTGAACAAAGTCTGGAGATGAACTAACTGATACAACACAATATACAGGCTTATATAATCCGAGTGGCCATTACCGGCATTACAGTACACAGGGGGCTCTTAAAGGCACATACACTACAGCGGCAATCCCTCAGTACTGACCCTCCAACAGTGCAGCGCCCCCTCAGGTATGCCCCTCCGACAGTGCAACACTCCCTCAGTATGTGGTTACAGAGACAGGGAGATAAGAGGGAGTTGAACACAAGGAAGATAATTTTAAAATCGAGGAGTTGCCAGACTGAGAGCCAATGGAGGTCATCGAGTGCAGGAGGTGATGGGTGAACGGGACTTGGTGCCTGTCAGGATATGGACAACAGCTGAAGTTTATGGAGGGTGGAAGATGGGAGGCCGGCCAGGAGACCATTGGAATAGGGGAGTCCAGAAGTAACAAAGGCATGGATGAAAGTATCAGCAGCAGAGAAGCTGAGGCAGGGGCAGAGTCGGGTGATGTTAGTGGTGTCGTCGGAAGTTCACCTTCGGATTGAATAGGGCGCCGAGGATGAGAAGTCTGTGGTTCAGCCTCAGACCATGGCCAGGGGGAAGGCTGCAATCCATAGCTTGTGAATAGATGGTTTTCCCAATATTTAACAGGAGGAAATTTTTCACATCCAGAACTGGATGACAACGTGACAAATCATAGGCGGTGGAGTGGTCGAGAGAGGTGGAGGTTCAGAATCACAGAAACCCCACAGTGCAGATAGAGGCCATTTCGGCCCATCGAGCCTGCACCGACACATATCCCACCTGATCCCCGTAACCCCTACACCAACACATATCACACCCTAGCCCCGTAACCCCACGTATTTAATCCCCCTAACACTAAGGGTCAATTTTTCATAGCCAATCAACCTAACCCGCACATCTTTGGACTGTGGGAGGAAACCGGAGCACCCGGAGGAAACCCACGCAAACACGGGGAGAATGTGCAAACTCCACACAGACAGTCACCCAAGGCCGGATTCGAACCTGGGTCCCTGGCACTGTGAGGCAACAGTGCTAACCACTATGCCACCGTTATGTCAGCGTACATGTGGAAACTGATTATGTGTTTTCGGATGATGTCTCTGAGGGGCAGTATGTAGATGAGAAATAGGAGTGGGCCAAGGACAGATCCTCGGGGGAGAGCGGAGGTGACGGTGCGGGAGCGTGAAGAGAACCCATTACAGGGGATTCACGTGCTCCGATTTGATAGGTAAGGGTGGAACCAGAAGAGGGCTGTCCCACACCACTGGACGACAGTGGAGAGACGTTGGAGGGGGATGGAGTATGCAACTGTGTTAAAGGCTGCAGATAGGTCGAGATGCACGAGGAAGGAGAGTGCAGCACGATCCCAGTCACAGGGGATGCCATCGGAGGCTTTGTAGGGCCGTTTTAGTGATGTGAGAGGGGCGGAAACCTAATTGGAGATATTCAAACATGGAGCTGCGGGTAAGATGGGCACCGATTTGAGAGGCGACAACATGTTTAAGATCTCAGCCCATCAATCCCAGCTGCTTCATCAATTACCTTCCTTCTGCCAAAATGCGGCAATTCAAGTGATCAGCATCATTCATAAACTGCTCAAATAATGCAGCAGCCCAGAGCCTCTCATTGCCGGCCTTGGCTCAGTGGGTCTCACTCACTCGCCTCTGCTTCAGGACGGTCCCTGCCTGTGGAATGGGACACTGACAACAGTACAGGAGAGAGCTGGAGTGAGCAGGGGAGTGCGGGGGTGAGCGGGAGAGCTGGAGTGAGCTAGAGTGAGCTGGAGTGATTGGGAGAGTGCTGGGGAGCTGGCGGGAGCTGGAGAGTGCTGGAGGGAGCTGTGGTGAGCTGAAGTGCGCTGGAGTGTTCGGGAGAGTGCTGCGGGAGCTGGAGAGTGCTGCTGCGAGCTAGAGTGAGGTAGAGTGTGCTGGAGAGTGCTGGGGGAGCTGGAGTGTAGTAGAGTGAGTGGGAGAATGCTGGAGTGAGCTGGAGTGAAGTAGGGTGAGCGGGAGACTGCTGGTAGGGACTGGAGTGAGCTGGAGTGAGGTGGAGTGAGCAGGAGAGTGCTGGTGGGAGCTGGAGTGAGTTGGAGTGCGCTGGAGAGTGCTGTGTGAGCAGGAGTGAGGTACAGTGAGCTGGGGTGAGCTGGAGAGTGCTGCAGTGACCTGGAGATTGCGGGGGAGCTGGAGTGAAATAAAATGATCGAGAGATTGCTGGTAGGAAATGGACTGAGCTGGAGTGAGATTGAGTGAACTGCAGAGTGCTGGAGTGAGCTGGAGAGAACGGGAGAGTGCTGGGCGAGCTGAAGTGAGCTGGAGGGAGCTGGAGGGAGCTGGTGAGAACGGGAGAGCGCTGGGTGCTGGATTGAGCTGGAGGGAGCTGAGGTGAACGGAAGAGTGCTGGGGGGCTGGAGTGAGCTGGAGGGAGCTGAAGTGAACGGGAGAGTGCTGGAGGAGCTGGATTGAGCTGGAGGGAGCTGGAGGGAGCTGGAGAGAACGGGAGAGTGCTGGGTGCTGGAGTGAGCTGGAGGGAGCTGAGGTGAACGGGAGAGTGCTGGGGGCTGGAGTGAGCTGGAGGGAGCTGAAGTGAACGGAAGAGTACTGGGGGGGCTGGAGTAAGCTGGAGGGAGCTAAAGTGAACGGGTCATTGCTGGGGGGCTGGAGTGAGCTGGAGGGAGCGGGAGAGAGCGGGAGAGTACTGGGGGCTGGAGTGAGCTGGAGGAGAGGGAGATTGCTGGATGGAGCTCGAGTGACCTGGAGGGAGCTGGAGTGAACGGGAGAGTGCTGGGGGAGCTGAAGTAAGCGGGAGTGAACTGTAGGGAGCGGGAGAGTGCTTGACGGAGCTAGAGTGAGGTGGAGGGAGCTGGAGTGAACTGGAGAGTTCTGGGGGAGCTGGAGTAAGCTGGAGGGAGCTGGAGGGAGCTCGAGTGAGCTGGAGGGATTTGGAGGGAACTCGATTGAGCTGGAGAGTGCTGGGGGAGCTGGCGAGAGCGGGAGTCAAGCGCTCCCACTCAAAGTACTAACATCATTAGATATTTGCCTTCAGGAACTGACCTTGTATCCATCATACGCTACTCTAACTGACTCGAAACAAACGCTTTGTACACCACGAAAAATCTGTAGACAGATTCTGACGTTGAGCTATTGTTAACCAGGTGCAGAGGGTCTGGATTCAGTTCCTTGCATGGAAAACAGCCGAAACAGAATCACACACAACCCATAGCCCAACTCCCCTAACACTCGTTCTCTGCAGCATGACATTCCCCATCCCACCAGCATTAAAATCCATTCTAGCGACATCCCACACCTGTACACCCCAGCCCAGCCCTCAAATATACACCCCAGCCCACGCCTCACTTGTAAACCACAGTCAAACCCTCACCTGTACACCACCAGCCCAACACTCACCTATACTCCACTTACCAACCCTCACCTGTATACCACAGCCCAAACCTCAACTCTACACCCCAGCCCATCCCGCACCTGTATACCACAGCCCAACGCTCACCTGTACATCACCAGCCCAACTCTCACCTTTAAACCCCCAGCCCAACCCTCTCTTGTACACCCCAGACGATCCCTCACCTGTAGAGCACAGCCCACCCCTTACCTGTACAGCCCAGTCGAACCCTCACCTATACAACCCGGCCCAGCCCTCATCTGTACAACCTATCCAATCCCTCACCTGTACACCCCGGCCCACCCCTCACCTCTGTACCCGGAGCCCAACACTCACCTGTACAACCTAGCCCAACCCTGGCCTGTGATACTCTCAGCCCAACACTCACCTGTACACCCCAGCCCATACCCTCAACTGTACAGCCCAGTCGAACACTTACCTGTAAACCCCAGCCCATCCCTCTCCTGAACACCCCAGCCCAACTCTCAACTGTATGCCCCATCCCAACCCTCACTTGTAAAAACCAGCCCATCCCGCAGCTGTACACACAAGCAAACCACCTAAACTCTACACCCCAGCCCAACCCTCACCTGTACACACAGCCCACCCCTTCACCTATAAATGCCAGCCCAGCCCTCACCTGTGCACCTCATCTCAACTCTCACCTGCACACCCCAGCCCATCACTCACCTTTTCAACACAGACCACCCTTCAACTGTACACCCCAGCTCACCACTCACATGTACACACCAGACCAGCCCCTGACCTGTAAACTCCAGCCCAGCACTCACCTGAAAACACCAGCCCACCCCCTCACCTGTAAACCCCACCCCATCCCTCACCTGAGCACCCCAGCCCAACTCTCATCTGTATTCCCCATCCCAGCCGTCACTTGTACATACCAGCCCATCCCGCAGCTGTACACTCAAGCAAATCCCCTGAACTCTACACCCCAACCCAACCCTCACCTGTAAACGCAGCCCACCCCTTCACCTATAAATCCCAGCCCAGCCCTCACCTGCGCACCTCATCTCATAGATACATAGATACATAGATACATAGAAGATAGGAGCAGGAGTAGGCCATTCGGCCCTTCGTGCCTGCTCCGCCATTTAATGAGATCATGGCTGATCCTTTAATTCAGTATCCCGTCCCCGCCTTCTCTCCGTAACCCTTAACCCCTTTTGCCCGTAGAAATATATCTAATTCCCTCTTAAATATATTTAATGAGCTGGCGTACACTGCCCTCTGTGGCAATGAGTTCCACAGGTTCACCACTCTCTGAGTGAAGAAATTCCCCCTCATCTCTGTCCTAAATGGTTTAGCCCTTATCCTTAAATTATGTCCTCTAGTTCTGTTCTCACCCGCCAAGGGAAACATTCCTTCTGCATCCAGTCTGTCTAGACCTGTCAGAATTTTATACACTTCTATGAGGTCCCCTCTCAATCTTCTAAACTCCAGTGTGTACATCCCTAAACTACATAGTCTCTCCTCATAGGTCATTCCCGCCATTCCTGGTATCAGCCTGGTGAATCGCCGCTGCACCCCCTCCATGGCAAGAACATCCTTCCTCAGATGAGGCGACCAAAACTGTACACAGTACTCGAGGTGTGGTCTCACCAGTGCCCTGTACAGCTGCAGCAAGGTATCCCTGTTCCTGTATTCTAACCCTTTTGCTATGAAGGCCAGCATACCGTTTGCCTTCTTGACCGCCTGTTGCACCTGCATGCTCGCCTTCAGTGACTGGTGTACAAGAACACCCAGGTCTCTCTGTACTTCCCCCTCTCCCAATCTATTGCCATTTAAATAATAATTTGCCCTCCCGTTCCTGCACCCAAGGTGGATAACTTCGCACTTGTCCACATTATAGTGCATCTGCCATTTATCCGCCCAATCGCCCAGTCTGTCCAAATCGCTCTGGAGCTTCCTGGTCTCTTCCTCTGAGCCCACCCCACCTCCTAGTTTAGTGTCGTCTGCAAATTTGGAAATGCTGCATCCGACTCCCTGATCCAGGTCATTAATGTAAATTGTGAACAGCTGGGGGCCCAGGACAGATCCCTGTGGTACCCCACTTGTTACTGCCTGCCATTCAGAAAATGAGCCGTTTATTCCAACTCTCTGTTTTCTATCTGACAGCCAGTTCCCTATCCACGCCAAAACTTTCCCCTTTATCCCATGAGCCTCAACTCTCAACTGCACACCCCAGCCCATCACTCACCTTTTCAACACAGCCTACCCTTCACCTGTACACCCCAGCTCACCACTCACATGTGCACCCCAGACCAGCCGCTCACCTGTAAACTCCAGCCCAGCACTGACCTGTAAACACCAGCCCACCCACTCACCTGTAAACCTCAGCCCATCCCTCACCGGTACACCCCAGCCCAACAATCACCTGTACACCCCAGCCCACCACCTCACCTGTACACCCCAACCCAACACGCACCTGCAACCCCAGGCCACCCCCTCACCTGTAAAGCCCTAGCCCACCCGTTCACCTACATACCCCAGGAAAGCACTCACCTGTAAAGCCCTAGCCCACCCGTTCACCTACATACCCCAGCCCAACACTCACCTGTAAAGCCCTAGTCCACCCGTTCACCTATATACCCCAGCCGAACACTCAGCGGTATACCTTAGCCAACCCCCTCTAAACAGAGTAAAATGGAACCAAAGACTGACAGGAAAAAATATAATGGAAGAATGGGTGATCCTTAAGGAGCAGATGTTCCATGTACAGGCTAGGTACATTCTAACAAGAGGTTGGGTAAGTGAACCAAAGCAAAGCTCTTTAGGTAACGAGGGAGAAAGAGAAGATGATTAAACAAAAAAGGACGTATGATGAATGTCAGATCAATTCTTCAAGGGAGAACCAGGCAAAATACAATAAGATGAGAGGGGAAGTGAAGCTTAAAATAAAATTGGAATAGAGAGAACATGAGAAAAGAATTGCGGTTAACAAAAAAGGGAACCCAAAAATCTCCTACCGGCATGTAAACAGAAAGCGGCTAGTAAGAGGCACGGTGGGGCCTATTAACGGCAAAGAAGGTGAAATATGCTTTGAGGAGCAGGGCAAGGCTAGAATACTCAATGAGTACATTGTATCGGTGATTGCTAAGGAGGTGGATGCTGACAAAATATCAGTAGAAGTAGAAAAGGAAGAAACCAATGGAATACAGTGAAAATTGACAGACAGGAAGTACTGGAAAGGCTGGGTATGCTTAGAATGGATAAGTCGGCTTGTCCAGATGGCTTACATCCCAGGTTGCTAAGGGGACTGGGGGAGGAGATAGCAGAACTGTTTGCATTACTTTTCCAATCTTCACTAGATGCGGGGGAGGTGCCTAAGGATTGGATATTGGCAAATGTGACACAATTTTTCAAGAAAGGGTGTATGGCTATTCCCAGTATGCCTCATGACACTTCTGCTCATTGTAGGCCGGAGCCAGTGCACTACAGCCATCAGAGCATATGCCCAAACACTGGACGCCACAGACGAGAAACAAGAGGCATTCTTCTCCAACCTCGAAAAATTCCAGGCCCGTGTCCCAACGGGCAACAAGCTGACCCTCCTTGGCGGCTTTAACCTCAGAGTTGGAAAGGTCACAGACATCTGGGGAGGAGTGATCGGCAGAGAATGGATAGGGAAAGTCAGCTCCAACGGCACCCTCCTACTGAGAAAATGCTCAGAAAAGGGCCTTGTCATAACCAACATCTTGTTCCGTCAGAGAGACAAGAACACATCTTCATGGCAACACCCTCGGTCCAAGCACTGACATCTGCTGGGCTACATTATTACCGAGTGAGGGACCACAAGGACGTCCGCATCAGCTGCGCCATGACAGGAGCTGAAAATTGCTGGACAGACCACCACCTAATCCGCTCTCTCATCTCCATCAATGTAGACCCAAAACAGTGGTGGTAACAGAAGCAATGCCGCAGGAAAATCAACGTTGGAGCACTCAAGGACCCTGATAAGAAAGCCCTATTCAGCGTGCGCCTCAGAACCAACCTGACGATGCCCAATGATTCAGAGGCTCAGAGGCATAGAAATTCGGTATCGCCCCATATGGGGCACAATTCTCGGCGGCGCAAATTATCGCCACCTGCTGCCAAATTGTCTGTCTCGCCCCAGAAGCCTATTGCAGCACTAAATCAGGCGCTTCTCGACTCTCTTTTGGCGCTAAGCCGGAGGAGCGAGGCACTAACTCGGATGGCGGGCACTGTGCAGGTGCTGTCAGTTAGCGATTGCACAGAGACACCCTGGCAACGGTCAGCTCTTAAAGGGCAGGGTCGATCTTGATTTGCAGCCGCACCCTTCGCATCAGAGCCCTGAATCTCAGCCTGGACAGACCTGTTGCCAAATCCTGCAGCCAAGGCCCATGTAGAGGGCCAGAGAGCGAACGCAGCGTTTCAGCAAGGGGGCCTTCGAGGCTTTGGTTGGTGCGGTGGAGCGCAGGCTATCTCTCCTGTACCCGGAGAGTGGCAGGAGGCCTCTGTCCATCGAGTACCGAAATGCTTGGAGGGAGTTGGCTCACAGAGTGACCTCCAGCAGCATGGTGCCTAGGACCCCTGTGCAATGCAGGAAGAAGTTCAATGACCTCACTCATGTCGTCAGTGTGAGTGCCTTTTTCAGAAACCTCTTCATCCCTCCATCTCGACCTAGCTTTATGGCAGAAGGGTCTTGAAAGCCCCAATGCCGAGCACTCCCCCAACAACTTTGTCTCTTTCAGGAAACTCACATCCACATTCAACAATTAGCACACAATAAAGTCTATTCGGCCATGGGAGGCATTACAGCCAAGATCATGGCTGCACACAGCAAGGGCTATTCCACCATGGGAGGCATTTCAGCCAAGATCATGTCTTCATCTTTACTCAGACCTCGTCCTTTTCCTTGCAGGGCAAGCTGGCACATAATAGGAGACAGCAGCAATGGACCGTGGAGGCCGGCCTCACCTTCAAGCCCTGACCGATCTGGAGCAGCGAGTCCACCAGGTTGTGGCAAGCTGGATGCTTGGCTCTGTCGCCACTGGAGTTACCGACACGGTTCTGGCCAGCAATGGTAAGGTCATCACCATTTTGACCTCTCTCCTTCCACTTGTTCCTCACAACGCATCCTTTGACACTCTTGATCCAAATCAGTACATCGTGGCAATCATTCCTCCCTTTCTGCCACCCTGTCCTCACGCTAAAGCCACTCTTGTACCTCCCTGCATTCAGATGCTGATTCATCAGATGAAGAGGCGGGCCCTCAAGCTGCCACTGGGAGTGAATCTGAAGGGGAGGAGGAAGAGGAAGCCAGATCATCAGCGCAACCCTCTGCCGACGTAGCCCATGGTCATACTGGGGACACGCCTTCCCTGGAGGGGAGCGCGGGGAATAGTCTGATGAGGGTGAAGCTCCAGGACCCAGCGGGCTGCAGCAAAGCGAGTGGGGTGGGGATGCTCGGGGGCCTTCTCCCCGGAGGGAGAGTACGGCCTCCAGTTATGTTACTGTGAGCGCAGAAGAAGTACGCCTCCTCACTTAAATGGGCACCCAGGCAGAGCAAAGGCACACTGAGCTTATGGCTGCAGTGGCAAGGATGCCCGAATCCATTAAGTCACTGGCAAGGAGTGTCCAGGACTTTGGTGCAGCACAGGCGTCTGCCACGCAAATGCTAAGTGCTGCAATGCAGTCAGTGGGCGGTCTCATGCAGATGCAGATTGAGGCCACGTGAGCACTAACTGTGGCCACCGTAGATGGATGGGACAGAGCTCCCCGGGGCTCTCACCGCACCGCAACAGGCCAACAATCTTTGCTCCCACAGATTGCTGCGCATGCTGAAGTGCTGCCCCGTGGGAGTGCCAGTATGTCGGTCGAGCGGGGAGTTGCTGTCCTCCCTCAGGATGACAGCATTCCTGCTGCCAGCACTGTCACTTCTCCACTGCAGTAGCCACCACCTGTAGGACATACTGCTGCCGGCTATGCAGAGTTCAAGCAGTCAGCAGCTGTGCCCACCTGGCCCAGCGCTGATCCAGGCCATCCCTCAAGGGCAGCTGCAGTTTCAGTTTCTGTCACTCAGCAGCCTTCCCCCAGCCTTGCTGCAACCACTGGGGTCCCAGTGCAGAGGAGCTGCAGGGTGGGAAGGGGCAGTTTCGCAAGGGAAGCAGATGACCCTCTGTGGTGATTATTCTTGTTTTGTAAGAAGTATTGTGATTGTTTGTCTGTTTCCTGCCATTGAGATATATGCTGTAAACTCATTGGTAGTTGATGTCATGTGATTTGTGGTGGCCATCTTAAATTCAGTTCTCTACAGCCTTGGTTGGGAGTGGGTGTTGAAGATGTGCTGCTGGGTTTTTAAGGTTAATAAAGCCTAGATTTAGAAAGGCATATCTACTCTTCATCTCAATTTATTAACCTTTTGTTAGAATGGAGTGATATCTTCAACCGGAACGACTTAATGCTGACCCTAACTCTGCAGGAGTGGATGATAAATGGAAACACTGGTATCGTACATTTAATTTTTTTTTGGGTATGTTGGATCAAGAGTCTCTAAATGAGTTGAATATACTGATCAACTACATTGCTCCGGATGTGTATAAGTATATTTTGGACTGTATAACTTACGAAGTGGCTATTGCTACATTGGAAAATATTTTTGTTAAACCAAAGAATGAGGTCATCTTCTATCTGCCCGTAGGCAGCAGGTGGGAGAATCTTTGGATGCTTATTTACAAGCACTTCGGCGCCTTGGTGCTAACTGTAATTATAAGGCCATGTCGGCAGAAGAATATAAGGAAGAATCGGTACGGGATGCTTTTATTAATGGATTACTGTCTAGATCAATTCGTCAGCGGTTATTAGAAAATAAGACTTTGGATCTCAAGAGTGCTTTTGAGAAAGCCTCTACATTGGATTTGGCTCAGAGAAGTTCGGATTCTTACGCTCTTTTTAATCGGCCTGCGACTGTGGTTTCCGCAGTTCCGGATGAAAAGGAATTATGTGGACTTAATAGGAGTGGTTTACCAGATTCTGAAACAGTTTCTACTTTGGCTGATGTTGCCTCTAGGATTCAGAAGTGTTATTTTTGTGGGAACGACCGGCACCCTCGTCTGAAGTGTCCTGCTCGGGAGGCTGTGTGTAGTAAATGTGGCAAGAGAGGTCATTATGCACGTGTTTGTAAATCAATTTCCTCCTCTGCGACTATTCAGCCTTTAGATAGGGCGTTTATTGCATCAGTTTCTGCTGCCTTTGCTCATGGCCTAAATAAAGCTATAGTTACGGCCCAAGTTAATGGGTTAGAAGTGAAGGCCCTTATAGATACGGGCAGTACTGAGAATTTTATAAGTCTTCAGTTTGTGAAGGAGAAGCGTTTGAAAAGTTCGCCTGTTACTTATCAGGTGTGTATGGCTCAGACAACTCTCACCTCACAAGTAGCTGGTTTTTGCCTTGTGAAATTAATTCTTCTAGGTAATACGTATACTGATATACGCCTATCTGTTTTGCCTAATCTCTGTGCGGATATTTTGATTGGTCATGATGTGCTTCAATTACACGAGTCTCTCAGTCTTTCTTTTGGAGGAACTAAGCCACTTTATCTATTTGTGGATTAACTTCTTTATCCATTTCTCCATTATCACTCTTTTCCAATTTGATGCCGGATTGTAAGCCTATTGCTACCAAGTCAAGAAGGTATAGCAGTCAGGATAAAAAATTTATTATTTCTGAAGTTCAACATCTTTTATTGGAAGGAATCATTGAACCTAATTGTTCGCCCTGGCGGGCACAAGTAGTTGTCACCACTACCAAGAGACATAAGAAATGAATGGAGATAGACTACTCTCAAACTTTTAATAGGTATACTCAATTAGATGCATACCCCTTGCCTAAGATTGATGAGCTTATCAACAAAGTATCTCAGTATAAGGTTTTTAGCACTATTGACCTAAAGAGTGCTTATCATCAGATTCCTATTGTTAAGAGGCATCAACCATATACGGCCGTTGAGGCTGGTAGAAAGCTGTATCAGTTTTGCCCAGTACCATTTGGTGTTACTAATGGTGTTGCCTGTTTTCAACGGGCAATGGATGATTTTATAAGTGATAACTCTCTCTCTGACACCTTTTCATATTTTGATGACATCACGGTGTGTGGCAAATCAAGGGTGGAGCATGATTCTAATTTAGAAAGATTCCTTCAAGCTGCGGAAAAAGTTGGTTTAACTTTCAATAAAGAGAAGTGTATCTTTTCGACCACTGAGGTAAATCTACTGGGGTATATTATCTCGGGAAACAAGATTAAACCAGATCCAGAACGCCTGCGACCATTGATTGATTTACCTTGTCCTACTAATTCTAAGGCTTTGCAACGAGTTGTTGGACTTTTTTCTTATTATTCTAATTGGATTGCAAACTTTTTCAGACGATCCGGCCCCTTATTCGGGTTACGACATATCCTCTATCATGGGAGGCCAGGATGTGTTTTGATAATTTCAAAAAGGATATCCTTGGAGCAGTTGTGCATTCTATTGATGAGCAGGTTCCCTTTGTGATTGAGACGGGCGCTTCCGATTTTGCAATTGGGGCTACTCTGAACCAAAATTGAAGACCTGTGGCCTTTTTCTCACGTACTTTGAACAATAGTGAGAAAAGACACTCCTCAATAGAGAAAGAGGCGTATGCAATAGTAGAAGCACTGCGTAAATGGGGACATTATTTATCGGGGCGACATTTTACGTTGGTAACTGACCAAAAATCTGTGTCCTTTATGTTTGATGTCAAACATTTTGGAAAGATCAAGAATGATAAAATAATAAGGTGGAGGATTGAGTTGGCATGTTACCATTTTGATATAGTTTACCGTCCGGGGAAGGATAATATTGCTGCTGATGCGCTGTCGAGGGCTTATTGTCCTGTGATTCATGGAGATGCGCTTATTAATCTTCATAATGCTTTGTGCCATCCTGATGTTACGAGGATGATACACTTTGTATGCAGTAAGAATTTGCCCTTTTCAGTTGAAGACGTCAAGCGGATGATTTCATCATGTTCTATCTGTGCTCGGTGTAATCCGAATTTCTTTAAGCCTCAACGAGCTCATCTTATAAAGGCTACTTCCCCTTTTGAACGTTTGAGCGTTGATTTTAAGGGGCCTCTTCCTTCAACGACTCAGAATCGATATATATTTACTGTTGTGGATGAGTTTTCAAGGTTCCCTTCTGCTTTTCCTTGCGCAGACATTTCGGCTGCTACAGCTATCAAATGTCTGACTCAACTTTTTGTCATCTTTGGGATGCCTGCGTATATCCATTCGGATCAGGGAAGTTCTTTTATATCTTCCCAGTTGAAGGAATACCACCAGAGTCGGGGTATCTCTATCAGTAGAACTACCCCGTATAATCCCCAGGGTAATGGACAGTGCGAACGATATAATGGAGTGATTTGGAAGGCAGTTATGTTGGCTTTGACATCCCGGAACCACAAGAATACAGAATGGGAAATGGTATTGCCTGATGCCCTACATTCCATTAGGTCATTGCTTTCAACGGCTACTAATGTGACCCCCCATGAAAGGCTCTTTAACTATCCACGCAGATCTACTATGGGATATTCGGTACCTTCATGGCTTACTATGCAGGGACCTGTGCTGCTTCGACGCCATGTAATATTGTCAAAATTTGACCCTTTAGTGGAGGAGGTGGAGCTGTTGGAGGTAAATTCCCAATATGCTCATATTCGATTCCAAGATGGGAAAGATAGTACTGTTTCAATTAAAGACTTGACTCCTTGTGGTGGCCAGCCCTCTTCTGAGGATATTAACAATAGTCATGATTCAGAGAATGTGGATGTCGTCACAGATACAACGAATATTTCCAATCCTATTGCAGATAATTTTAATTCTATTAGTCAGCCCTCGATGGATGTTCATGACTGTCCCAGTTTACCTCCTGATGGGATTTCTAATCCGGAAACCGTTGATAATCGGGATATGGATAGCCTTCCTGTAGAAGATACTTCCGTGTCTCCTGGTGTAGGAGGGCAAGGAATTTCACCAAGGTTTAGAAGGTCGACACGAACAAGATATCCGGTCGACCGATTGAAAATGGACTTTTAAAATAATTTGATAGTAATGTTTTAAAATTGTTGAAATATTATATTTATATTGTTTTAGTTATAAATAATTAATCGTAAATTGTAAAGGCTACCTAGGTTGGAGTATTTTTTTAAAGGAGGGGTGAATGTTGTGATTATTCTTGTTTTGTAAGAAGTATTGTGATTGGTTGTCTGTTTCCTGCCATTGAGATATTTGCTGTAAACTCATTGGTAGTTGATGTCATGTGATTTGTGGTGGCCATCTTAAATTCAGTTCTCTACAGCCTTGGTTGGGACTAGGTGTTGAAGATGTGCTGCTGGTTTTTTAAGGTTAATAAAGCCTGGATTTAGAAAGGCAAATCTACTCTTCATCTCACCCTCGAAGAGCAAAATGTAGAAGGTGTGGCAAAATGTGGCTCATTGTTGCTTTGAAGGCCGAGGATCGTGGCCATAACTTTGTTACTGTTTTCGACATTGTCTCCAGGTTTTGAGAGCCACTTATGTGATTGGCTGTTTCTTTGTGTCTTTCTTTCTATTAATTTCTCATGGGTGAAGGATACACAATTTGTTAATAAAGAATTGTGTTAATTGAAAATGTGCATGTTTGGCCTTTGCACTCATTGTTGCCTTGACCGGCTTAGGTGTTGCGGCATGGTTCCATTCCCTCAGAGGGGGCCTAGAATCGACTTGCGAAATGCATTTGACGGACGGCCCTTGTATTTTGTGCCTCCCTCCCGTCTTGGTGCTTCTGGTCCTCCTCCTCCTACTCCTCCTCCTCTGCTGGTGCTCCAAGGCCAGCTGGCATTGGCTGTGTCCTGAGGATTGCCAGGTTATGCAGCATGCAGCAGACAAAAAGGAAGTGGGAGACTTGCTCAGGCAAGTAATGCAGGGCTCCTCCAGAGTGGTCCAGAGAGCGGAAACGTTGCCTGAGCATGCCGATTGTGTGCTCAATGATGTTCCTGGTAGCTTGATGGCTCTCGTTGTATCGTTCTGCTGCAGCGGTTCTGGGCGAACGGAGCGGGGTCATCAGCCAGGTGCACAGATGCTAGCCCTTATCCCCGAGAAGTCAGCCTCCAGGGTGAAGCGGGGCCTCAAAAAGGTCTGCCACAGAAGTCTGGTGCAGGAAGAAGGCATCGTGGCTGCTGCCTGGAAATTGGGCATTGACAGCGAGTATCAGCTGTCTGTCATCACAGACCAACTGGACGTTCAAGGAATGGAATCCCTTTCGGTTGCGGAAATCCTCGGCATTCTCTTGCAGCACCTGCAAAGCCACATGGGTGCAGTCAATGGCGCCCTGCACCATGGGGACGCCCGCTATTCTTGCAAAGCCCGCTGCTTGATCTTGCTGCTTGTCAGGGGTCATCGGGAAAGAGATCTGCTCTCGTCTCCTTTTAAAGAGGGCATTTGTGACTTGACGGATGCAGCAATACACAGAAAACTGGGAGAAATTGGCAATGTCCCCAGTAGCAGATTGAAAGGAGCCGGTGGATTAAAAGTTGAGAGCCACTATTACCTTCACTGTCACCGACAGAGACGGCCTGCTCCTCAGTTGAGGTTGCAGGTCTGGCTGGAGGAGGTGGCAGGGCTCAGTGACTACCTCCTTGCTGAATCTCAGCCTTCACTAACACTGCTCCTCAGACATATTGATGTATGAGAACTGTTGTCGAAAAACCCTGGGACGGTAAAATCTCCTGTATCGAGGCCTGTTGGCTCTCCTCCATCTGGCCATGATTACAACTCTATATCTGCGTCTCTGTGCCCTCTCAATGTGATGGAGTAGCACGACGTGCCCATCCATTGCAGCCCCCATAATATGTGGGCAATCAAATTTATGCCGGTGAAAAAGCAAAGCAACTACAAAGTTATGGGCAGAAGACAAAACTACCTCAGAGATCGTTGACTCAATGCAGAAGTCTCTCTTTCTCCCTTTGTCTCTCACCAAATCTCTCTCTCTGTCAGAATGAGTGGTCCAAAAATGGCTATCACACAGAAGACAGGAAGAGCCTGTCAGGGTTGGGGAGCCACGGGGCCGTATAAATACGAGGCCGTGCTCTCCGGGCGAGGTAGGTTCTGGACCCAAGTGCAGAAACCAGACAAAAGACAAATATACAGTACTTTGTTTGAACTTTACTAGATTCACACATAACCAGATTAACACAAGGGACACAGCAATATACATAAGAACTAGAGACAAGAGAACTAGAGACAGAAACATAAGAACTAGAGACAAGTTACAAGACAGCGAGTCAAGATAGGAACTCAGGACAGCTTCCATGAGGAAGCCCACTTGTCCATACAGAGCTTGCGACAAGCTACCACAAGGGGCAACCGGCTTGCCGAGGCTAAACTCCAGACAAGCTACCCCAAGGGTAATCGGCTTATCAATGAAAAGCTCAAGACAAGATCCCAACGGCTCCCACATAGCAACACGCTAGTCCAAACAGCACCTTACCAGGACAAGCAACCCAACAGTACAAGACTTAAATACATCTTAAATCCAGAGACAAGAACACAGACTTAGATACATAGCTCGAGAGAACTAGAACACAGACTTAAGTACATAGCTCGAGAGAACTAGAACACAGACTTAAATACATAGCTCGAGAGAACTATGGCAGCCAGCTTGTGAAGGCAAGCTGTCATAGAGCAAAGGCTAGTCACACAGAGCACCTAGTCAAGACAAGGAACATTGTCAAGACTAACCCCCTGCTTCACCCTAGTGAGGACTGAGCAAAGAATGAAACAACCAGAAAACTTATATACCAAGAAAACCAGGTGCCACCCATAAATAGATAACAGGCTGTTTAAAAACTAACACAGGATTAGGAACAATTAACACCAGAGAACGAGAAACAATTAACAAAGGAACAAACAAGTGAAGGTACCATCTAGAGGTTACAAAAAGGAACTGACTGGCACCCTCACAGGACCCCCTCCCCAAGGAACGGCTCCTGACGTTCCAAACACAGGGCTCGAGAGAGAGACAAACAGGGCTCGAAAAGCACAGGACACGAAATATACTGGGCGCTAAGACACTGGGCGCTAAGACACTGGGCGCTAAGACACTGGGCGCTAAGACACTGGGCGCTCATTTGAATGAACATAGGGCAAAATACTTAAATTCTCTAAACTTCTGAATTAGTGGTATAAATACCCAAGTGGAGGGAAAGACTGAAAAGGCTTAAGCTAGATCAATCCAAAGTCAAACGTGTAAAACAGAGGCAGCCACACACCCTCCAGGGCATTTAGAACCAAGTCAAAAAAACTGAAAGTCTGTTTTAGTACACATGGCGAATCTTCTTAGCTTCTCAAGCAATGATATCTTCCATTACAACTTTTCACGAACTGCAGATATTCAAAAATCGAGACGAAATCATCCTCTTCATCCACTAGCGGCATGGACATGTCGTGGCAATCATATGACCAAAATCTTTATAAGCAACGAAGTCATCATTCTCCAGAGTTAGCACGCTCAATGGATTATATTCCGAAGGGATGCAAGAAAGGCAAAGACTGGAGAATTTAACTTGTCCAAGAGAGCTTGAGAATTCAATTGTCCAGGAGAACTCGAGAATGTCTTATCCAGTAGAGCTCAAAAGTTTCATTTGTCCAGGAGAATAACAAAACAGAATCTTCTTCCTAGGGAACTCGAGAATTAAACACAGAAACACAGGGGGGAGTCATTTGCTCCAGAGAGCTTGAAAACTTAATTTGCCCAGGAGAACTTGAAAACTTAATTTGCCCAGGAAGCTTGAGAATTTACTTGGGATTTAACACAGAAGGCCCAGGAAGAGCTTGAGAGTTTAACACAGTAATGGTCCAGTAGCCTTGAAAATTCACTTGAATTTAACATAGGAGACCTGAAAGTTCTCAAATTCTAACAGTAGAGACCCAGGAAGCTTGAAAATTTACTTGGGATTTAACACAGAAGGCCCAGGAAGCTTGAGAATTTACTTGGGATTTAACACAGAAGGCCCAGGAAGCTTGAGAATTTACTTGGGATTTAACACAGAAGGCCCAGGAAGCTTGAGAATTTACTTGGGATTTAACACAGAAGGCCCAGGAAGCTTGAAAATTTACTTGGGGGTCTAACAGTAGAGACCCAAGAGACTTGAAAATTTACTTGGGGTTTAACACAGTAGAGGCCCAGGAAGCTTGAGAGCTTTACCTGGGGGTCTAAATACAGTAACGGCCCAGGAGACTCAAAAATTTTACTTGAAAGTTTAACACTATGAAGGCCCAGGAGACTCGAAAGTTCACACAAATTTAACACGGGAAACTTGAAAAATCACTTGAACATTTAACACTGAGGGTCTTCAAAATTCACTCCAAAAATTCTAACAAGACTTGAAAGTACACTCAAAAGTTTAACAACAAAGAAGGAACAATAGGCTTAAAAGTTCGCTTAAAAGTTTAACACAGAATACTTGAAATTTTAACACAGTGGGGGTCTTACTCCTAGAAGACTCAAAAAATTAAACACAAAAACACAGCGGGGAGTCCTTGTCCTAGGAGACCAAAAATTTGCCCAAGAGAACGAGAAAATTTAACTTGAGAATTTATATCGCCTAAGAGAACTTTAAATTTTAACTCGAGAGTTTCAAACCTTAGCCGGTTGGTTTCTGCTGGGTTCATGTATGGCTCAGTCCTACTCTCAGGGTTGGGGAGCCACGGGGCCGTTTAAATACGAGGCCGTGCTCTCCGGGCGAGGTAGGTTCTGGACCCAAGTGCAGAAACCAGACAAGAGACACATATTCAGTACTTTGTTTGAACTTTACTAGATTCACACATAACCAGATTAACACAAGGGACACAGCAATATACATAAGAACTAGAGACAAGAGAACTAGAGACAGAAACATAAGAACTAGAGACAAGTTACAAGACAGCGAGTCAAGATAGGAACTCAGGACAGCTTCCATGAGGAAGCCCACTTGTCTATACTGAGCTTGCGACAAGCTACCACAAGGGGCAACCGGCTTGCCGAGGCTAAACTCCAGACAAGCAACCCCAAGGGTAATCGGCTTATCAATGCAAAGCTCAAGACAAGATCCCAACGGCTCCCACATAGCAACACGCTAGTCCAAACAGCACCTTACCAGGACAAGCAACTCAACAGTACAAGACTTAAATACATCTTAAATCCAGAGACAAGAACAGAGACTTAGATACATAGCTCGAGAGAACTAGAACACAGACTTAAGTACATAGCTCGAGAGAACTAGAACACAGACTTAAATACATAGCTCGAGAGAACTATGGCAGCCAGCTTGTGAAGGCAAGCTGTCATAGAGCAAAGGCTAGTCACACAGAGCACCTAGTCAAGACAAGGAACATTGTCAAGACTAACTCCCTGGTTCACCCTAGTGAGGACTGAGCAAAGAATGAAACAACCAGAAAACTTATATACCAAGAAAACCAGGTGCCACCCATAAACAGCTAACAGGCTGTTTAAAAACTAACACAGGGTTAGGAACAATTAACACCAGAGAACGAGAAACAATTAACAAAGGAACAAACAAGTGAAGGTGCCATCTAGAGGTTACAAAAAGGAACTGACTGGCACCCTCACAGAGCCTCCTTTAAATAGCGACCCCCAACCCCACAGCGACTGGCAAGCATTGCAGTCAACCTGTTCTTGGTAGCAACAGATGGAAAGGAGGGGGCCGCCACTGTATTTCTGGACCAGGGTGCCCCAAGTGCGTTCCACTCTGGAATGACGTCAAGACCTGCGTGCGCAGGAGAGCGGGCGGTAGGGTTTAGTGCCACTGCTACATGTCCACTCAATTTCGCGAGAGGCACAGGGCTCACCGCAGCCGGGCGCTAGTTGGTTAACGCTCCACTGATCGCCCTCTTAAGGTGCTAAATGGTGGCGCTCACAACTGAATTTCTCCCCCAATGGGAGACTCAATGACTACAATTAGCGTTCCTATAAACTAGAGTTATCTGCCCTTTGTTATTTCTTAGCTCCACCAATACAGATTCTACATTCTTATTATCTTGTCAAAGATCTTTTCTCACAGCAGCCTTTCTCTCATCCTTTTTAATTAGGGCGAGCTACCTCCTTTTCCATTCTTCCTATCGATTTTAAACGTCAAGTCCTGGGAATATTTTGCGCCCAACCTTGGTCACCATGAAACCAAGTCTCAGTAATGGCTGCTGGATCAAACGTATTTATCTCTATTTGTGCCTGTAATGTATCTGCCTTGTTATGAAATTTTCGTGCATTCACATATAACGCCTTTAAGATAAACTGCTCTACAACCTTGACTTTTCTCTTTGGATTAAACATTTTCCCTTACCTGAACCCACCATCCCACTTATTAGGGATTGTTCTCCTTGGAGCAGAGAAGGTTAAGAGGTGTTCAAAATCATGAAAGTATTGATAGATTAAATGACTTGAATTTATTTCCAGTGACAGATGGTTTGCTAACCAGAGGACAGAGATTCAGATGATTGGTAAAATAACCAGAGATGACATGTGGAATAATGATTTTAAGCAGCGAGTTGGTATGCTGTGGAATGCGCGGTGGAAACATATTGAATAGTAATCTCTAAATGGAATTGGACAATGAATTGAAGGGAAAATGTAAATGACTATGTGGATAGAGCAGGGCAGTAGTACTAACTGGGTAGCTCCACAAAAGAGCCGTCACAGGCACTCTCTCTTGCTCTGTCTCGCTCTCGCTCTCTCTCTTTCTCTCTTTGTCTTTCTCTCTATCTCACTCTGTCTCTTTCTCCCTGTCTCTGTCTCCCTGTTTCTCACTTTCTCCCCCTCTCTCTCTCTCACTTTCTCACGCTCTGTCTCTCTCACTTTCTCTATTTCTCTCTTTCTCTCTCTCTCCTTTTCTCCTTCTCTCTCTCTCCCTCTCTCTCTCTCTCTCTCTCTCTCTCCCTCTCTCTCACACATTCAAACACGGCTTAGGGACCGCGAGTGTCTGCAGTGGGTGAACTGCAGTTTAAACAACTAAAGTCCTGCAGCAACCAGCGCACAGCACGGGCAAACTTGCCCATTCCTTTTCAGGACATGTCATCTCTCCCCATTTGTGACTAAACTTGCAGGGTTTCCGGGTGTGCGGTGGGAAACAGCTGGGAGCTGGATATCCGGCCACTGAGATATACCTCCCTGTAAAATCAGAATCTAAATGGGATCGAGCTGGAATTGTGTCGGGGGGCACAGAGTCACAAATCATTGAATCTAGCAGCGCAGGTTAATGAAACTTTAAAAAGTGCAAACCAATCACTGGTGTACATCTCTCTCGAGGAAGGGAATTCAAAAGCAGAGAAGTTACTTTAAATTTATATAGAACCACGGTTAGACGGCACTAAGAAAACTGCGCAGAGTTCTGGTCTCTAAATTAATGAAAAAAATAGAGAGAACTGGGGAATGAGCAAATAATGGTGGTGGAGCTTTAAACAACTAATGGGAGGAGGAGGCTGTATTAAAATCTGCATCCTCGATGATGAGGGAGCCCTGCACGTGAGTGCAAAGGACAAGGACAAGCAGAAAATGATAAGGGTCCCGACAACATCCCAGCTATCGTGTTCAAAACTTGTGCTCCAGTAGTAGGTGTCACTCTAGCCAAGCTATTCCAGTACAGGTACAACACCGGCACCTATCCGACATGTGCAAAACTGCACAAGTATGTTAACCACAAAGAACAGGAAAAATCCAACCCAGCAATTATCGCCCAATCAGTGCATTCTCAAACCTCAGCAAAATGATGGAAGGTGACATTGAGAGTGCTATCAAACGGCACTTGCTCACCAAAAATCCTGCTCACTGATGCCCAGTTTAGGTTCCGGCAAGACTACTCGGCTCACGACCTCATTACAGCCTTAGGACAAAATGGTAAAATTCGATGAATTGCAGAGGTGAGGTGAGTGTGACTGCCCTTGACATCAAGGCAGCATTTGACTGAATGTGTCATGAAGGAACCCTTGTCAAACTGAAGTCAATGGGATTCGGGGGTAAAACGCTCCACTGGCTGGAGTCATACCTAGCACAAAGGAAGACGCTTTTGTTGGTTGAAGGTCAATCATCACAGCCCCAGGACATTTCTGCAGGATCTTGGGACATCCTGAGGTCGGGAAAGGTGCTGTAGAAATGCAAGTCTTTCTATTACAGCCGTCTAAGAGAAAGTGACTTAATAGGCAAAGACCATAAACCAAACATGAATTCAATTTAACAGCAAAGGTACTTCTTGATGGTCGGTTTTTAATAAAAAATGCCAGGTTCGCGGGTTCGACCCTCATATGGGCCATTTATTTTGTGTGGGGAGGTTTGTTTCTTAATTCTGTTATTTTTAAGCAGCTTAAAAATTTGGGAAGTCAAATCGCACGGGACCTGCAATACTTTGAAGCAAAGCTGCAAAGCTTTTGTTCTGCCGAGAGCACATGGAATGAAAGTTGTTTCTCTGTCCACAGATGTTCCCAGACCTGCGCTTCCTTCCAGCATTTAACGAAAATCTCCGGTTCCAGCATCTGCTGCGTTTTGCTTTTTATTTTACTGCAATCTCCCCATTTGTATTATCAAAGGCAAAAATAAATTGAAGCCACCGGAAAATGGAATTTGCCTTTAAAGCGGGCATTGGTGGTTCCCTGGAGAATTCTTGCCTGCTACGTGGGCGATGCATATTCGTTTCCCGACCAATGCAGGATATCATTTTTAATAAAACATTTCAAAGAACAATTTATTTCAGACAAAAGACATCGCATGAAACATTATAATAAATTAGTTGTACCTGTTTAACTGGGTAAAGAGGATGAATGGCCTCTTCAAGCTCCTATGTAACAAACTCGAACGGCCGAATGGCCTTCTTCTGTTCTGGTGTAACAGGCTTGAGGGGCTAAATGGCCTCCTCAAGTTCTTTTAAAATATGCTCGAGAGGCGTAACATCCGCCTCCTGTTCCAGTGTAACAGGTTCGCGTGGCTGCATGGCCTCCTACTTTTCTTGTGTTAAAGGCTTGATGGGATAAATGGCCTCCTCCTCTTCCTTTGTAATTGTTTCGTGGGGCTGAATGACCTCCTCCTGTTCCAGTGTAACACGATTAAAAAGCTGAATGGCCGCCTTCTGTTCCTGTGTATGAGGCTCGAGTGGTTGACTGACCTCCTCCTGTTACCGTGTAACAGGCTCGAGAGATTGAATATACTCCTCCTATTCCTGTGTAAAAGGCTTCAGGGGCTAAATGGCCTCATCTTTCTCCTGTAAAATATGCTCTAGTGCCTGAATGTGCACCATCTGTTCCAGTGTAACAGGTTCGAGGGGCTGCATGGCCTCCTCCTGTTCCTGTGTAACAGGCTTGAAGGGCTAATGCCTCCTCCTGTTACTGTGTAAGAAGTTCGAGGGGCTGAATGATCTCCTCCTGTTCCAGTGCAACACGCTGAAAGAGCTGAATGGCCTCCTTCTCCTCCTGTGTAAGAGACTCGAGGGGTTGAATGACCTCCTCCTATTAGGGTGTAACAGGTGCGAGGGGCTGAATGGCCTCCCCCTTCTTCTGTGTTATAGGCTCGAGGGGCTGAGTGGCCTCCTCCTGTTCCAGTGAAACAGGCTCGAGGGGCTGAATGGCCTCCTCCAGTTCTTGTGTAACAGTTTCGAGGGGCTGAATGTACGCCTCGTGTTCCTTTTGAACCATGTTTCTGGCACTGATGTGGCTGATGGCCCAGTTGTGCCCTCTGTTGTCACAGTGCAGAAAGAAACACAGAGCCAGTTTATAAAAACAATTTCCTTGTACTTTAATCCTTTCTTTGAATCATTCTTTTCTTCCTTGTCTGTGCCATAAATTCCTTGTTCTATTGTTGCTTAGTGATAGATGTGTTCCTGTTTCCGTTTTCAAAGTGTTCTTTGGCTCTGCTGCTTTGATTTGTATCGAAAAATTTTACTGAATTTCTTTATCTTTGTGATGCATCCTCGGGTTTGAAGGCGTTTTGGTTTTAATATAACAAGCACGCAGAATTTCGAACTCTCTGAGCCTTACCTGGCCAGCATTTGCTTCTTGCTTCGTTGCATTTTTTCTTCCACTTTGCTTTTTCCTCAAAACCTGCTTCCCCGAGCCCCAGAAAACCAGTGGCCGCTGCCGACTACTTGTGCTGGATGCTTCAGCTCAGCATGGCTCGATGTTGCAATGGGGACGTCGGGTTTTTTCTGGCACTTGTGTCCACTCCCCGAGCTTCCTCGGCCAATATTGGTGCCTCCGCCCCAACATTCACTGAAGTAGATTGGCTCCTTTTAAAATTGTCAGTGGTTGGAGAGAAAATACAGAATGAAATCTTTATTTTATTCAAAAAGTTGATCGGATTGATCGAGAGATCTGGTGGGGAGAGTGCCGAACAAGGGGACATCACATTAAAATTAGAGCTAGGCCGTTCAGCGGTGATGTCAGGAGGCCCTTCTACACAATAATAGTCGTGGACATCTGGAACAGCATCCCCCCCAAAATACTGTTGAGGCTGTTGGTCAATTGATCTCACCTGGTGTTCTACTGAGCCCCACACACAGAACAGATAGGGCCTGGGCCCAGAGAGAGAGTGACTCACACAGATAGAGAGAGACATAGAGAGAGAGCGAGAGAGAGTGACAGAGAGAGAGAGAGAGAGAGAGGGGTGGGAGCGACAGAAAAAGCTTGAGAGAGGCAGAGAGAGACAGAGAGAGACAGGCAGACAGAGTTTGAGAGTGGCAGAGAGAGTGAGAGGCATATAAAGAGAGATTTAGCGGACAGAGATAGAGACAGAGGGAGAGACAGAGCGACATAGAGAATGCAGGGATAGAGAGTCAGAGAGAGAGAGAACACAGAGTGAGAAAGACATAGAGAGGTCGGAGAGGGACAGAGAGAAAGCCATAGAGAGGACAGAAGTGAGACAGAGAAAGACAGAGAGAAAGACATCGAGAGGACAGAGTGAGAGTCACAGAGAGAGACAGAGAGAGAGAAAAACAGAGAAATTGGATAGATAGAGAAAGAGAGAGTGGGTGAGAGAGAGTTAGGGGAGACAGAGAGAGAGAGAGAGAGAGAGAAAGAGTAACAAATGCCCAGGCATCATCCCGGACTATGATGAGTTAGTAGATCTCATCCGTTGTGGTACTAAGTCACACACAGAGCAGGGAAGGCCCTGGCCCACCCAAAAAGTCAGAGCGAGGGAGAGGGAGATCGATAGGGAGATACAGAGACCAGAAATGGTCCAGGCTCCATTCCCGGCCTTTGCTGAGGGAGCTGACCTGAGCCTGGGCAGCAGTTACAATTGGTGTCACTGGCTCTTGGTTAGGGAGATGTTGAATGAGCTTGGCTTCTTATCCTCTCGCCCTGCTCGCTGTGGACACCGGCTGAGCAGAGTGCCGGTTGTGATGGGTTTCAGGAGGAGGGGAGAGGTGGAGAAGGGAAGTTTTAAAGTTAAAGAAAGGGTTTCCCAGCTGTTATAGCTGCTGCTGCCCACAGTGTTCAGTTTGGGCAGTGTTTCACCACAGCCCATGGCACACATGAGCCTATCCAGAATCCTCGTGGACTTCCTTTACTTACACTTTTTCTTTCTAAGCTGAATCTGCCTATTGATATATGTGAAGATTAAACCACATCCACTCTGATCGTCATTTCAAAACCGTTGCACTTACATTCTCAGTTCGACAGCGGCAAACTCCAGCAGCAAGCAGGTGAGATTTATGCTCTGTTACTGATCAATAACCTTTCACAGGAAAGTGTCAAATAAGTGCTATGTTGTAAAAGTCAACACAGGATGTCAAGGCCTTAGCGAGGGTGCAGAGGAGTTTAACAAGAATGGTTCCAGGGATCAGGGACATCAGTTAAGTGGAGAGAGTGGAGAAGTTGGGATTGTTCTCCTTCGAGCCGAGAAGGTTAAGAGGAGATCTGATAGATGTGTTCAAATTCATGAGTCGTTTTGACAGAGTAAATATGAAGAAAGTGTTTCCACTGGCAGGAGGGTCGGTAACCAGAGGACACAGATTTATGGTGATTGGCAAAAGATCCAGAGGCGGGTTTTTATGATCTGGGATACGCTGCCTGAAAGGTCGGTGGAAGCAGATTCAATACTAACTTTCAAAAGGCAATTGAATTAATACTTGAAGGAAAATAATTACAGGGCTCTGGGGAATGGGCAGTTGAGTGGAATTAATTGGATGGATCTTTCTAAGAGCATGCACAGGACTTTGGGGAGAGTGCAGCAGTGGGATCAGTTTGTGATTCATACAGTGCTATGGGATGAGAGCGGGGCAGTGGGATAAGTTTGTGATTGATACAGTTCTATGGGGAGACAATTGGTCAGTGCGTTTAATTTAGTATTGCTGTGGCAAAGTTAAAAGAATTAACACAGTGGGCCGAATGGTCTCCTCTGCTCAGATGCACCTGGTGGGACGGTTACTACAGGTAATGCCCAGATGCCCCTGGTGGGAGAGTGAATTCAGGTAATGCCCAGTTATCACTGGTGGGACGGTGATTGAAGTTAATGCCCGGATAGCTCTGGTGAGACACTAATTACATGTAATGCTCCGATACACCTGGTGGGACAGTGCTTGCAGGTAATTCCCCGATAACCCTCAACTCTGTGGAATGAAGCACGGTGTCAGCCCCAGGACTTCCCTCAGACGGTTCTTTGCTGTCCCCTGACCACCTCTGGAATAAGGTCCACCCGCCTGGTGCACAGCGAGTCAGCCATAGATTAAGAGACTCCAATCGATCGAGGACCGAGCATTTCCACGGAAGCTCATCGACCAGGCTTCCACATTTCTGGGGTCCAAAGAATGGAGGAAAGAATGCCGAGATTGCAGCAGAGAAATGATCCCAATGCAATGATTAAGCAGTAAATGCTGACAATAGCAGAACAGAACCACTGCACTCAGCCCCTGCTCATTTATAGCACTGCACTATCTATCGGCCTACAGTGGCTGGCAGCACTGACTGACAAAGGGGAATATGACACTGAACTTCGCATCCCAAAAATTTTTAAAAACTTGCATTTTTTTACCAACTTTCGCGATCACAGGATGTCCCAAAATACTTCACAGTCAATGAAGTCATTTTTGAAGTGTTGTCACTGTTGTAATGTAGGAAACGCGGCAGCCAGTTTATGCACAGCAAGGTCCAAAATGTGATAATGGACAGATAATCTGATTTTTAGTGATATTGATTGAAGGACAAATATTGGCCCAGGACACCGGGGAGAATGACCCTCTCACATCCAATAGTGGCCGTGGAATATTTTACGTCAATCTGAGTGTGCCAACAAACGTCTCAGTTTACCATCTCATTCGAAAGACGATACCTCCGACAGTGCAGCACTCCCTCAGTACTGCCCATCCGACAGTGCGGTGCTCCCTCAGTACAGCCCCTGCGACAGTGCAGCGCTCCCTCAGCACTGCCCCTCCGACAGTGTGGCGCTCCCTCAGCATTGCCCATCCGACAGTGTCGCCCCCCCTGAGCACTGCCCCTCCAACAGAGCAGCACTCCCTCAATACTGCCACTCGGACAGATTGGCATTATCTCATTACCGCCCCTCTGACAGTGTGCGATTCCCTCAGTACTGAAGAATCATTTGATAAGGTCGGCTTGATGAAAGGATGATCGGGTACTCCCCGTTTAGGACCAAAGTCCCTGTCAGAATTCTAAGCCTAAAAATTAACCGCTGGCCATTTAATCAGCTGGGTTGATGTACAGTGCAAGGCTTTCTATCCAACTTCCACGTTGGTTTGTCTGACGGAAAGGTACATGTCACAACGAGGACTAACTGATTCACTAACTGTTCTTTAACTGGCTCCTGGGGAGAAGCAAGCTCAAGTTTTAAAGATTAGTTTGTCTGCCCTCGGCCCTTTAATTTGGAAGTGGATCCGGCTCACAGTTAGGACGAATGTTGGGCCGATTTGCCTCCTTCTGTGTTGAAGGAAGCCATGATCCTATGATCATCAAATGACTTACTGTGCAGGTTCACCATGTCCACTGTCCCCTCTGGGGGGAGTGGGAGATGTTGTTCAGCTGTCAGGCGTGATTCAGTTGCTGACAATCTCACTTCCAAGTCAGAAGCTCGTGCGTTCGAAACCCCACTCCAGAGGCTCGAGCCCGAAAATCAAGCATGACACTCCATGTGTCAGGAGTGAGTGAGCGCTAACAGTTAGTGACGATGTGGTGGAGCCACCAAGGGTCTCAGAACAATTAGTAATAATCCCTTTAACTACAGAGTAGTGCAGCCGTGGACTGCACCTTTAAACTGCCTGTTAACTGTACTGTATTGTACTTTCCTGCACTCCACGTGATGACGTCATGAAGCCGATCACGTGACCGCCAGTGGCGCGAAGACCTCGATGACGTCATGACGTCAGCTTCCAGAATCTTCCAGCAGTCGTCGAGTTCACAGCAAGCTGATTAGACCTGTGTACTGTTTCTCCTGTAGTTTCCCTGTTAACTTCGTTGTTCATTAAAACCTGTTGATTTGATTCATCGAGTCGGATACCTTTATTCAGATAGGAACCTCCATTCCTACAATGGTACATTTCTTTCAAGTGCAAATGTTGATAATTTGACCGATACAAAACTCGAGCTCATTTCTGTTTTAGGAACAATACTGGTGCCAGACTAATCACTGTGACTCACTGTGACCTCGTTTTGACCCCTGTGACCAGCTGTGATCTTTGTCCCTGCAGCCTCAAAACTGTTTATTATATAAAATTGTATGTTACCTGTCATGAACCAACATCGCTTTCAAATTATCAGATTAAGTGACCTGCTATCGCTCTGTATCAAAAACCTTTATAAATCAATAAGAAAAAATCTACTTTACTTTCTTTAATAAGAGAATCTTTCATTTTTTCTAGTAACGGTGTCTAATTTGAGCAATTCCACTTGTGATATACATTAATAAAGACATGTATTGCCTGCTGAGAATTCATGTTATCATGTATTATGCCCTCAAGGGCTTGCTCACTGCCGATGATAATCTGAGTTTTCTACAGTTAGATTAATTAACCCATGCCTTCTTTTTTGAGCACAGGTGGTACAACGAGAAAAACACCAATAGCAACTTGCATTTGTAAAGCGCCTTTCAGGTAGATAAAACATACTACAGAGAAGCAAGGGAGGAAAAAGTGGATGCTCTGAAAATTATTTTCCAACCCCCTCTGGCTACAAGACTGGTGAGGGAAGACCGTAGGACTGCTAACATGCTAATGTTGCTTAAAAAGGGGAGAAAGGGATAGACCGAGTAATTACAGGCCTGTCAATTTAACCTCGGTGGTGGAAAAAATATTGGAAAAAATTGTGAGGTACATTATTAATCGTCACTGCCTGAAAGGATGTTAGAGGCAAAACCCTCATCACATTTTAAAGAAAGTACTTTGTCTGCAATTGAAGTGCTGTAATCTACAAGACTATGGACCAAACGCTGGAAAGTGCAATTAGGCTGAATAGCTCTTTTTCGGTTGACATGCCTCAACGATGGCCTTCGACTGTGCAGTAAATTTGTATGATTCTATGATTCTGTGATTCGAATGGAATGGTAGAGGCCCAATCAGAAAGAAATGCTTGCTCAGCCAAAGAAGGTGGTTGGTTAAGAAATTGACAAGAATGAATGTTTTAGCGGAGGAGATGGAGGCAAAGAGCCGGACGGGCATAAGGAAGTATTTCCAGATCGCAGACCCTAGGTGGTGGAAGGCACCACCACCAATGGTGGGAAAAAGGTATATAAAATGTACAAAAGTCTGTGAGAGCAAAGGAGAGTTCTGAATAGAGGGTGGGATTTATCAGTGCTGGAAACCATTACTGATATAGCAAGAGATCAGCATCTGGAGGGCTCTAAACACAAGGTTGAGAACATTTATTTGGAGGTGTTAGAGGGCTAGGAATAATGTAGTTTAACAAGTAGTTAATTGCTGGATCAGGGAACTTGGTGGTGATAGGAAGCAGGCAGCAGAGTTTTAGCGGAGCTGAAATTTGTTAAGTTTGTAATGCTAGGGGCAGACCAGGGGGGAAAAGGAATAATCGAGTCACCAGATAACAAGAGCATGGATGAGCATTTCAGCAGCAGGCGTGCTGAGCCGCGAAAGATTGATATTAATGTTGCAGAAGTAAGCAGCCTTTGTGTTCGGGGGAATATGAGATATTGAAACTCTTCTTCGGATCGAACGGGAAGACAAGATTGCAAATATATGTGTCAGGCGGAGACAACAATTAGAAAGGGGACTGAAATTCATGGCGAGTTTACAGAGTTTGTGCTGTGTGCTGAAGTTGGTGCCTTCGCTTGTCCCAGTGTTTATCTGGAGGAAGTTGCGACTTGTCGAATACTGGTTGTCAGTCAAGCAGTCTGAAAACACAGCGGCAGTGTAAGGATTGAGAGGGGTTGTGGAGATGTAGAGATTGGAGTCGTCAGCGTACATGTGGAAGCTAACCCCATGTGTTCTGATAATGTCTTCAAAGGGCAGTATGTAGATGCGAAGGAAGAGATAGAGGGCAAGTTAGATCCTTGGTGACGCCAAGGAAAACATTGAGGCTTAAACATAGAAGATAGGAGCAGTAGTAGGCCATTTGGCCACTCGAGCCTGCGCCACCATTTAGTGAGATCATGGCTACTCATTCAAATTCAGTACCCTGTCCCTGCTTTTCCCCATATCCCCTGATCCCTTTAGCCTTAAGAAATATATGTAACTCCTTCTTCAATATATTTAAAGAATTAGCCTCAACTGCCTTTTGTGGTACAGAATTCCACAGATTCACCACTCTCTGGGTGAAGGAATTCCTCCTCATCTCTGTCCTAAATGGCTTACCACTTGTCTTTAGCCTGTGAACCCTGGTTCTGGACTCCCCGGCCATCGGGAACATCCTACTGCATGTAGTCTGTGTAGTCTTGTTAGAATATTATACGTTTCAAGATCCCCTCTCTCTCTTCTAAACTCCAGCGAATATAAGCCCAATCGACCCAATCTCTCCTCATACGTCATTCCTGCCATTCCAAGTGTCAGTATGGTGAATGTTCTCTGCACTCTCTCCATGGCAAGAACATCCTTCCTCAGATAAGGAGGACAGGTATGAGTAGAACCAAGCGAGGACAGTGGCACTGAGCTGAAAAGCGGAGCAGAGGAATTGCAGGAGAATGTTATGGCCATACGTTTCAAAGGCTGCAGAGAGACTGAGGAGGCCAAGGAGCGATTTTGCACCATGGTAACAGTGATAGAATGTGTGAATTTTACCTTTTTCAGGTTCGGTTCACTGCCGTGGCAGGGATAGCTACCTGATTGAAGAGATTCAAATAAGGAATTGTCAGAAGGATTTGCACCATTGGGAGGCAAAAACATGTGGAAGGGCTCAGGAGATTAAAGGGAGGTTGGGAATCTGGTTGCAGTTTGTAAGGACAGACCGACAGAGAATGGATTTTTGAGGAAGGTTTGACAATAGCGGTTTTGAAAGTAGGGGGCTGAAGCTGAGTAGAGTGACAGGTTTTATCTATCAACCATTATGGGGGCCATTAACTCCAAGTTGAGTTGTTAGTTAAATTCATGTTTAATATTGTGGCCATTAGATACAATTAAAAAAATCCACATGGAGTATTGGGTCTCCTATTGCCCGTCACCTGAACACAAAGTGATCTGCAAATCTATAAACGCTGCGCCAGTTCGATGTCAGTCACTCCTTGTTGATGTATTAGCTGGGGCTCTTTCTCTTCTCGGCTCAGAAAGATGTGGGTTCACAATCCCATTCCAAGAGGCATGAGCACAAAAATCTAGGCTAACAATCCAGGAAAATCCAGAGTGCGGCACTGTCGGAGGTTCTGTCTTTTGGATGAGACATTAAACCGAGGCCAGGTCTGCCCTCTCAGCTGGACGCCAAAGAATCCACTGCCACGAATTCGAAGAAGTGCAGGGGAGTTCTCCCCGGTGTCCTGGCCAATATATATTCTTCAAACAATATCACTGTAAAGCAGATAATCTGGTCATTATCATATTGCTATTTATGGGAGCTTGCTGTGCACAGGTTGCTTGCCGTGCTTCCTACATTACAACAGTGGCTACATTTAAAAAAGTTCGTCATTGGCTGTGAATCGCTTTTTGATGTCCTGAGCTGGTGAAAGATGCAAAAGAAATTCTAGTTCTTTCTTTCCTATAATTTCCCATTTTTGTAAATAAATATTTCACCCCTTTCTTCAGCTCCTCTCTGAATTTCCTCTGTGTCAGCCCATAGATACACGTGTTTGTGCAGGAACTGAGTAGATGCAGCATTAACCCAACTTGCTGAGTGATATATATCGGATTACTGATATATAGGTCTGCGTAATAATTTACCACTGGCCAGTTCATCTAATGAACAACATAAGTCATCCACAACAGTACGAAATTGACAGAAATAATGAAAAGCAACACCATGGATTTTCTCCGATTTTTCCTCTGCACATCATTCTGAGTCTCACTGTTGCTCCGGAGACACCTGCGGACTCGATTTGCCGCTATAATATGTCTGATGGTCAGAGCATTGAACGACAGAATTAAAAGGATTGGCAATAAAGGGGTGATGAGGCTGTCGATCCACTCAAATGCCTTCCAAAAGGGGGAAGTCAAATAGTCAGCTTTCGGAAAAGAATACCAGGGCATGTTGTCAATGATAAAGGAAGGTTCCACTGTATAGTGAAAGGGAGCACTCCTCACGCAGCTCGCCACACACATGGTGGTGATAACCACGGTCGCTGTTTTCTCAGTGCAATATTTTGATTGCAGTATCTGACAGCAAATTTCTATAAAGCGATCAAATGTGAAGGCAACAGTAAATCAAACTGAATATTCAACAGTGGCAATATAGGCGACAAAATTCAACGTGCAGAGAGGAGTCAGAAACAGGAAACTAATTGAAAGATAAAATCTATTAAGCCGATCTAATATCACATCAATGATAACCACCATTGGATCCGCCGCTGCAATGGCCAAAAGTAGCGAGTGATGCACTTGGAGAGACCGCACTTTCACAGTATCACAATCGCCACCAAGTTTACAGTAAGAAACAGGAAATAACAAATTTACATCCAGAATGTCCCAAAAAGTATTCATTTGCAAACGAACAATCTAAACTCCATTAAGAATGTATTGCAACATCAGTTATCAAGTTCCGAAATAAATATAATTGTAAATGTAAAAAGCTGTTTATTGGCAGGCAGGTAAACCTGTGTCAAATGTTGGCGCGGAAGGTAAGGGATGAATTAAAACGTGGTTAAGAACAGATACCGAAAATGGTAGTGAGGTCAAATTTGTTGCGACATTTCTGGAGAATGTGGGTGACTGAAAACACAAGGGTCCCTTTATCTTGTCCCAGGTCCTCCAAATGAAAATACCTGCCAACCAGCTCTGCACTGTTGGTTAATGGCCTTTACAGCATGGAGTGCAGTCTCTCACATTATTGGGATATGATCTGTATAGCACGGATATCACTCGCATAACTTATTGTGTTATGTGGCCTGTACAGCATCGAGATCGCTCTCTCACATTCTTGGTGTATGGTCTGTACAGCAAGTATAGCAGTCTGTCACATTGTTGGGATATGATCTGTATAGCACGGAGATCACTCTCTCACATTGTTCGGTTATGGTCTGATCAGCATGGAGATCACTCTCTCACATTGTTCGGTTATGGTCTGATCAGCATGGAGATGACTCTCTCACATTGTCAGATTATGTTCTGCAATGCATGGAGCGTGCCCTCTCACCCCTTTGCATTACATGTAGGGTAGAATACCGTCTCGGGCGGTTGAGCACAATGGGCGGTATCGGATCGGCCGCCTGTTATAGGCAGCGCCTGCTATTCAGATCCATTGACAGCACTGAAAAAGAACATCAGGTGCTACCTTTAATGGGCGGCCAATCCAACACCGCCCCTTTACTTCTATTTCACAAAGTCAAAAACTACCCCCTTTCGCTTTCCATGAACCGCGTAACTGAAAGAGACCATTGGTTGCAATGACGCCTGATGATTTCCGCCAGTAAGTTATGCATTTAATCCAAACAAATCGAACTTTTCCTTAAACGTGATCGCGGTGTAAACACGGAAAATGCTATAATCTATTATTAGGAACGTGGTAACAGACAATCATAATATGATTGGGCAGAGTCAACGCGCAATTATGAAAGGGAAATCGTGTTTGCAAATCTGTTAGAGTATTTGAGGGTGTAACTAGCAGGGAAGGTAAGGGGAAACCAGTAAATGTAACGTTTTTTGGATTTTCAAAAAAGCATTCGATCAGGTGTTGCACAATATTAGGGCTGGTAGGATTAGGGATAATATTGTAGCATGGTTTGAGGATTTGCTAACGGACAGAAAACAATGAGTAGGAATAAACTGTTCATTTTGGGGTTGCCTGGCAGTAACTCGTGAGGTACGGCAAGGATCAGTGCTTGGGCCCCAGCTGTTTACAATCTATATCAATAACTTAGATGAGGGGACCCATTGCAATGTATCCAAGTTTGCTGACAATAAAAAGTCCGGTGTGAAAGTAAATCTGCCGGGGTGCATCGCACACTACTAACAGAAATCACTGGATTTTGCCTTCATACAAAGCAGACAGAACCGCAGTCAGAGCTGGAATGATGGCCAAGAAAACAAGCGAGATTTCTGCAGTTGAACCCAATGTATACATCAAATAATGCTGCAAAGCAATAACTTTTTAAATACCCACGTTAGAAGTCAAACACACTTAACAACATCAAGATATTAAAAGACTTACTAATTAAGGTCTGATCGGATGTCAGTGACAGCTCTCGGGAGGAATTTCTGCTGTAAACCGTAAAGGGGATCATTGTTGCAACCTTGTCGGTAGAGACAATTGAAGAAACATTGTCATTTCAAAATCACATTAAGAAAACAAGACAATCAGTTGAGTAACTGATAATAACAAACAAGGAACGGATAGCCTGCACAGTCAAACATTAATATTCAAATTTTACTGACTCGTTTTACTGTCTTACCAGGAACTCCGAGTGATACAAGAACCAGGTAGTAAATGAGTTCCATCTGGTAAATTACTGGGTATGCCATTTCTTACGTGAAGCACCAATGTCTGTCCTGCCAGGCACAGAGCTCTGACAGTGTGAATGTAAAGGTTGATTCAGAGGAGCCCTCAGATATACCATATATAAATCTCCACGGAGACATTCGTCTAAGGAGAGTGATCAGGGATTTTGTGCCCGAAATTCGGTTGCTCACGGGTGAGAACACGCTGAGTACTCACCTGTAAGGGCAACAGAAGCACTGGTATCGCGCATGCACAGTGCATGCCCTGTAAACCGGAACTTCCGTTCCCTTGAAGGACGTGGTTCGGCAGTCAAATGCATGCACCGGAGAGGCAGCACGTAGACCTGGAACTTCCAATTATATTACAGATTTCTCCGTGCGGTTAAGTCACCAGCAGCTGCGTGTCGAAAAAGCTGTCAATAGGCCGGCTTTTAACAAGGTAAGAGGTTAATTAAGTAAAATTAAAACATTTTTGACAGAGGTTTATCATTTTAAAAAACTTTAAAGAAACTTAAGTTCATTTTTAGCTCCGTTAAATTTTGAATTAATTTTTTCAAAAATTAAATTTATTGTTTAAAATAGTTAACGTATGTAATATATAGTTATTTTTAAAATATTATTTTTATTGAAAATGTATTTGAAGTTTTACTCAGGTTTTGGGGCCGATGTCTATTCATAGATTTGACTGGTCTTCCTGTCAAATCTATGAATGGAGATTCCCTGCACCGTTTGGCTCCCCATGGTCCACGTGATCCCAGGGGATGCTGCAAACAAACTGTGCCCCTGGGCTACGCATGCACTACGCACTGGCAGCTGGAGGAGGCCCAGGATCGGAATCCCACGCAGGCCTACAGCACAGCAGCAGGTGCGGTTTGTAATTGCAGATCGGGGGCTTGCGGCCGCGGGAAGCCTCCAACCCGAATTATTGGCCCAGTAGTTACATTCCACCAAACAAACAGATTTCTGAACCGCTTTTACTCCAAGTATTTGTGTTCAATATGATATTTTCATATGAGGTTATGCCAAACAAAATAATTTTAGATTTCTTTGAAATTTCATCCAAACATTAACTGCAAAATCTTTTTCTATGATCGACAGTGCTATCAAGTGGCACGTAATAACTAACAACCTGCTCAATGATGCCCAGTTTGGGTTCCACCAAGGTCTCTCAGCTCCCGACTTCATTACAGCCTTGTTCCAAACAAGGACAAAGGCGATAAATTGCAGAGGTGAGGAGAGTGACTGCCCTTGGCAGCATTTGATCGAGTTTGGCATCAAGGAGCCCCAGTAAAACCGAATTCAATGGGAATCAAGTGGAAAGCCCTCCACTGGCTGGAGTCATAAATAGCACAAAGGAAGTTGGTTGTGGTGGCTGATCGAAAATCATCACAGCCCGAAGGCATCACTGCAGAAGTTCTTTAGGGCAGTGTCCTAGGCCCATCCATCTTCAGCTGCTTCATTAATGACCTTCCCTCCAACATCAGGTCAGAAATGTAGATGTTCGCTGATAACAGCACAGTTTTCAGAACCATTCGCAACTACACAAATAATGAAGCAGTCCATGTCCGCATGCAACAAGATCTGGCCGACGTTCAGGCTTGGGCTGATAAGTGTCAGGTAACAATCACACCACAGAAGTGCCATGCAATGACTATCTCCAACAATAAAATATCTAACCACCTCCCCTTGACTTTCAATGGCATTACCATGGCCAAATCCCGCAATACTTACTTCCTGGGCGTCACCATTTGCCAGAACCTTAACTGGACCAGCCACATGAGTATTGTGGTAACAAGAGCATGTCAGAGGCTAGGTATTCTCCGTCGACTTTCTCAACCCCTGACTCCCCGAAGCCTTTCCACCATCTACAAGGCACAAGTCAGGAGTGTGATGGAATTACTCTCCACTTGCCTGGATGAGAGCAGCTCCAACAACACTCAAGAAGCTGGACACCATCCAAGACAAAGCAGCCCGCTTGATTGGCATTCCAATCACTCCATTAAACATTTCCTCCCTCCACCACTGGCGTACTGTGGATTCAGTGTGTACCATCTACAAGATGCACTGCAGGATCTTACCATGACTTCTTCGGCAGCACCTCCCAAGCAAGCGAACTCTTCCACCTAGAATGACAAAGGCAGCAGGCGCATGGGAGCACTACTACCTCCAAGCTCCCCTCCAAGTCACACACCATCCTGACTTAGAAGGATAGCACCGATCCTTCATCGTCGCTGGGTCAAAATCCTTAAGCTCCCTACCTAACAGAAGTGTGGGAGCACCAACACAACATGGACTGCAGCCTTTCAAGAAGGTGGCTCACCACTACTTACTCAAGGGAAACTTGGAATACGCATTAAATGCTGTCAATGCCAATGAAGCACTGATCCCATAAAAAAAGCAAATAAAAATAAATAAATCCCAGTGTTGTGCTGTGTGATAAGTCTTGATGTTGAGGTGGATGAAGCGTCTCATTTCAGAACATAAGGACAGAAGCAATGGGAGCAGGAGCAGGCCATTCGGCTCCTCGAGCCTGCTCCACGATTCAGTAAGATCATAGCTGAATTTCTACCACAATTCCACCTTTCCGCTCTAAACCCATATCCCTTCTTTCCCTGAAGTTAAAAAAACCTATCGATATATACTCAACGACTGAGCTCTGATCGTGTGCATGTAAAGGGTCTCAGGGCAAGAAAATTGCAACGAATCACAATCATTTGAGTGAAGAAAATTCTCATCATCTCAAATCTAAATGGTCGACCCGCATTCTGGGAATGTGAACCCTAAATCTACAGGCCCCAACCAGAGAAATCATCCCCTGAGCATCTACGCTGTCAAGCCCTGTAAGAATCTTGCAATGAGATCACCTTGCAGGCCTAGTCTCCTTAGTTACATCTCATAAGGCAATCCCAGTTACCAGGAATCATTCTGGTGAACCTTCGTCAGAGCAAGGCAAATAATCCTTCGTTGCACTTCTGCCATGGTAAGTATATACTTTCTTAAGTAAGGAGATCAAAACTGTACACAATACTCCGGTGTGCCTCATCATGGCCATATATAATTGCAGGAAGACTTATTTACTCTCATACATCAATCGCTGTGATTATTTGCATGAACAACTTTTATGGCCTTCTGCACATGCACGATGTATACTGGAGCCAAGCATGCAAACCCAATCCCTTTTCACGCACGGGCGCTTTATACCGGAGCCACGCATGTGCAGTACCCAGTTTCTGCCTGCACCTTGTGCCACTCCATCCTCAGCTCCGTGCACTGAAGGTCAGGGGTTCCATTGGGTACTGGGGTTGAGGCAGGGGGACGATCGAGGATTGAAAGTGGAGAGAGAGGATCAAAGGCGGGAGAGAGAGGGAATCGGAGGGGGACAGAGAGGGTTGGGGGGGAGAGGAGATTGGAGGGGTGAGAGGAAATCTAAGAAAGCGAGGTTAGTCGAGTGGGGAAAGGAGATTTGAGAAATGTGGCAGATCAGAAGGGAGAAAGGATATCTGAGAGAGAGAGAGAGAGGAGATCAGAGCGGAGCAAGGAGATCAGGGAGAGAGAGGAGATCAGCGGGGGGATGGAGAAGAGCTCGGAGGGAGTGAAGGTCGGAGATAGAGAAGATCGGAAAGAGAGGCGAGATAGTAGAGAGAGTGAAAGTGGAGATTGAATGGGAGAGAAAGAAGATCAGAGAGAGTTGAGATCGGAGGGGGGATGGAGACATCGATGAGAGAGCAAAGGGAAAGAGGTATTTGGATGGCGAGAGAGAGAGGTAATGGCAGGGACAGAGAAGATCGGAGGGTAGAGGGAGACGAGATCAGCGAGAGAGAAAGCGTGAGAGAGGACATCGGAGAGAGAGAGGAGTTTGGAGAGAGAGAGCGGGGGAGAGAGGCGATCAGAGTGAGAGAACAGATTGCAGAAAGAGGGAGAGTGGAGAGAAAGAGGAGATCGGAGAATGAGAGGAGGGAGGTTGGAGTGAGAGAGGTCAGAGAAAGCGAGAAGAGATTAGAAAGAGAGGAGATCGTAGGGGGAAAGCGAGGTTATCGAAGGGAGGAGGAAGAGAGGAGATTGAAGGGGGAAAGAGAGAGGAGATCGTTGGGGAGAGAGAGGCTCGAGGGAATGAGTGGATCGGAGGGGGGAGGAGAAAAGCTTGGAGTTGGGAGAGGAGGTCAGGAACTCGGGGGAGATATTGTCAGGAATTGGGGGGGTGTTAGGAGCCCGGAGAGTACAGTGGGGTTGGCGGAAGATCATGATTAGGTCAAAAGGGGGCTGAGAGCGAGGACATGATCCAGATGGTAAGAGTGATCGCGTTCTTCCAATCCCACCATCGTTGCACCCGCATCACGTTCTCGCTCTCCTCCCCGAGACCTGGTTGATTTCTTGGAACGCCCGGCATGTATGAGGCAAGTGACATCATTGGAATGGGCGAAATCCAGAAGTCATGAAACTGTCATTATTCACTTTATACACAATAAATCTGTTCACAATCCGTGAGCCACACACAATACCCCATCTATGGGTGGGGACGGTCAGGAACGTGTTGGGGGAGAAGGTCAGGAAGCTGTGAAGGAATAAGCCATTTAACCTGTTCAGAAAAATACACTATCTTATGAAATATTTCTAGCCTTATTACATCATGACAAGCTGGGTTTGGAAATCTAGAAAGCTAACTATGGAATAGCGGTGAAAGCATTCTAACAATTGAGATAAGATAGTTCTTGACTCTGAATAAATAAACCTATTCAAACAGAAGATTAAGGTCCCTGACAGGCTGACCTTTTGGAAAGGAACAATGGTTCACCCTGGATAAGGTTTTCAAATGTACACTTCGTAAATGTGACATAAAGTAAGGAACATCTGCCCTAATAAAGATGACATAAAGTAAAGAACATCTGCTGTCACACCGTCTTTTATATGGTAAATTTAGAACACCTCGAGATGAGACATGAGTCTGGCAGAGGTCATCAGAAAAATGACTAGAGATAATTAGCTTACAACACCAGAAAACATTAAAGGAAATACCACAGGAAAAGATTGAAATATTGAACTCTCAAATGGGATAACAGATCTGCTTTAATCGAGCAAAGTGATTCTTGGCTTCAGAGGTGGCTCTGTAAGTCTCCAACTCTTTGTGCCTCGGGGATCAAAGTTATATATTTTGGTTGATATCCTGTAGACTTTAAAGATCTGTGAAACTTTAGCGAAGTTCAGATTTGAAAGGAAGGTTCTCTGCTGGTAAGATTGTAAGTTTTCTCTTTTTGGAACTGTCAATGTTGCGATTGACTCACCAACTGTAAATAACATGTTGGTTCTTTAATAAATCTACATATTTTTGAATAGTCTCACGTAAGACTGCTGTATCAAAAACTCGCAGACTCAATATCTGTACACTCTTTAGTGAGGAGTTGCAGAATTTTGGGGGATTTTTTCGGACCCTCATAATATCCAAAACGTTGCAGTCTTGCTAAACTTATTAAAAGTGCTATCTGGAGGATGGTAACAATTTCCGGTTGTTCCTTTCCTTTAGGGAGAGATGGTCCAGACCTTCAGACCAAATTAAGCGTCTTTAGGATTTGGCTTCCTCAAAATTGAGTTGAAAGTAAACATCTGAGAAATACGCCAGATCCGGGGTAACCCTAAAGAAGCTAGGACTAGTAATAATCCACTCAGTTGACGCTCAACGTGTGTGCTAACTTGAAACAGAACTCTATACTTATATTTATATCTGTACCCATCTCGTAGATTGTTAAGGATAGAAGGAGTGTTTTACTGACAGTGGTACTAAGACACAGGTTTAAGGCTCTAGAGACGACAAGTCCCTGATCAGACCTTGTAGAACTTAAATCAGAACATCCTCAATATACCATTTGAGGTTTAAACATTTCTTACAAAGTTCATATTAAATAATAACCGAGGTTAGGTTCTGGCGAAATGGCAAACCCTGACGGAAGTGGCCAAGTCTTTTTATTAGGAAATTCAAACGATTGCTATCATCAAGTCATTTACTTTGATGGATCGTCAATGACGATTAAATAAGGGACATCCGAACAATCCTCAACTGGGATGGGGATAGTAGTAGCGACTTTTCGAGATTCCTATTATTTTTATCCAGAAGAATTACTGTCCATATCCCTTGGCCATAAGACAGCGCAATAGGCTGAAGCCGCAGCACTATGGTATGCTTTAGAGAAGGCAGACCCTATTAACCCAACATTTATCTGTACGGATAGTCACTTTTGTAAAAGAGGATATTACCAACATCTAGTTTTCTGGGAACAAACAAATGTTGGCAATCATAAGGGGAAATGCATAAAACATAAATCATTGTGGGAAGACATTCTCCATTCGCGAAAGGAGCAAGAGAATTGTCACATGATTCATGTAAACGGGCATACCACTGGAACAATACACTCAAAAGGAAACAGTCTTGCAGACGAACAAGCGAAACGTTCAGTCTGCATGAGACGCCCTCGGGATGGGGCTGCCAATATTAGTGTAATCACTAGAGCAGAACGGGCAGCTATTCAGGTTGAGGAACAGATTCAGCTTTAAGGCCCAACAAAAGAGAATTCACCAGGATATCCATCAAATTACTTTTACTAGGAAACCCCTACAGGTATTGTGCTAGTTAAGTTGCCCAAGGGAAACCGAGAAGTGCCCCCGAGACACAGACGAGAACAGCTTGTAAATGAAGCTCACGAGGGCATAGGTCAAGCACATTGTGGGGCCAGAACATCATTCTGCAAATTGACTCCCTTATTTCGGTGGCCAGGAATGCTTAATGCCTGTAAAACATGCCTGGCAAATTGTGATCCATGCAATTTAACCAATATGTCATCACGAAATAAATAACCAGCACTGGCTCCTGTTAAAGCTGATGAGTCAATGGGAAAATACTTTATTGACTTCTTGGACCACTTACCCCGGCTTTGGGATTTGGACATCTTTTCGTTTGTGTAAATGGATGCCCTTCCTTCTGCTGGCTTTTCCCCACAAAGAACTGTTTCAGAAAATGCACTCGGCAATGTTATTACTCCCTTTTTCTCTAAGGTCTTCAAAGACTACTGCGAGCAGAGAGGGATTGGGTTAGAGCACAGCACGCCACATCATCCGCAATCAGCGGGGCTGCTGGAACGTAAAAACCAGGAAGTAAAAAAGCTATTGGTCAAACTGTTGAGAATCAGGGGAAATAAGTGGACCACCGACATTCCGGAGGTGCAGCTATCATTAATAATGTGCCCGCATCTGCATCAGGGACAGTGTCCTCTAAACCTCCATATTATCTGATGAATGGGATTGAGATGCATACACCGCTTACCCATGGTTCCGTTATTGCCTCTACAGTCTCTGATTCTTTGACCCGACAGCGACAGTTGATTTTGAAAGAAGAAGTAACAGAGAAGATAAATTCAATTGATCAGAGGATAAGGGAGACAAATAGGCAGAAAATATTGAAAAACAAAGCATGGCAACCCATAGCAGGACAATGGATACAGGACAATAAGTTCCAGCAAAAATCTGGTTTACGACCTAAGTGGAAAAGTCCTGTTCTAATACGTTCTGTTATTAATGAAAGAACTGTTAAATACATATTAATCAGCCAAATGATAAACATATTCTTAAATCTGTCTCCATAGAAAATCTCAAGAGATGTCCTTTGGGTTACCGGAATGGAGGAACACTACAACATGAGGTCGACGCCGTCTTTCAAGACCCAGCTTTGAGCATGACACAGGAAATGGATGCGATCAAACTACTGACGACGGTCAGCCAGACGGTGTCGCCGGCACCTCCAAATGATGCTTGGCAATGCCTCAGGAATTGGATTCGCAAACAGCCACAACCAAAACAAGTAACGATCAACAAGTTTCTTCAACGAAGGAGAATAACACTGCGGAAGGAGAAGGAATCAATTGAGATTCTGGCAAGGCCTTTACGAAAACAAAAATCTGTCCTCAGGCTGGATCAATTGCACAGCGTGTCAAGATTCAGCCAAATCCAAATGACGTCTCCTTGACTTGTATCAATAATTCACCACTACGAAACGTACATCTGCCAACTGGACATTCTAATAAAATGTTGTTCCGCTAATAGCATGACAATGTAGTTATCATTCTTTTAATTTGTGTTCAATTTAAAATAAGGCAAAATATTGTCCTGGGATGACTTAAAGGAATTTTCGTATTTCACTTGATTGGGCTCTTGTGAATCTCATGAAATGAATCTACTATTGTAATCGTATTAGTAACATAAACCAAACTCTGCCTTGATATTCGAGTTCATTGATTAGTCAAGAAGGGCATTTGAAGCAATAAACCATATAACTTATTCAGAAAAATACACTATCTAATTAAATAATTCTGGCCTTTTTAAAACATGACAAACTGGGTTTGGATATCTAGAAACCTAACTATGAAATAGCTATGAAAGCCTTCTGGATATTGAGATAAGATAGTTGTTGACCCTGAATAAATAATCTTATTGAAACAGAGGTTAAGTGCTCCGACAGGCTGAACATTATGTAACGAAACAATGGTTCACCGTGGATAAGGTGCTCTAATTTTCACTTCGTAAATAAGCACGTAAAGTAAAGAACATCTGCCATCGTAAAGATGACATGAAGTAAGGAACACCTGCTGTCACACCGTATTTAATATGAAAAGCTTAAAACACCTCGAGATGAGACATGAGTCTGGCAGAGTTCGGCAGAAAAATGACCATAGATAATTACCTTAAATCAATAGAAAACATTAAAGAAATACCAATGGAAATGGGTATAAATATTGAACTCGCAAATGGGATAATAGATCCACTGTAATCGGGCAAAGCGACTCTTGGCTTCAGAGGCGGCTCTGTAAGTCTCCAACTCTTTGTGACTCGGGCATCAAAGGTATTTGATTTTGGTGGATCTCCTGAAGACTTTAAAGAACAGTAAAATTGTAGCGAAGTGAAGATTTGAAAGTAAGATTCTCTGATAATAATTTTGTAAGTTTTCACTTTTTGGACTGTTAATGTTGCGATTGACTCACCAATTGTTAATAACATGTCGGTTCTTTAATAAACCTTTTTATTTTTGGAATAGTCTCACGTAATCTTCGGTATCAAAAACTCGCAAACTCAATCTCTATATACACTTTAGTGAGGAGTTGCAGAATTCTGGGGAACTTTCCAGACCCTCATAAAATTCGGAATGTTACAGTCGAGCTACACGTATTAAAGTGCTATTTGGAAGACAGTAACATTTTCAGGTTGTTCCTTTCCTTTAGGGAGAGATTGTCCTGACATTTAGAAACAATTAAGCGTCTATAGGATTTGCCTACCTCAAACTTTAGTTGATAGTGAACATCTTAGAAATACGCCAGATCTGTGGTAGCCGTAAAGGTGCTAGGACTAGTAATTATCCCTTCAAAGCCACGGCGATGCTCAGGAATTTTGGCAGGGGGAGAAGGTCAGGACCCTTGGGGGCAGGGAGAAGTTCAGGAAGCAGCGTGGTGCGAGGTCAGGAACTCAGGGGGCAAGGTCAAGAAATTGCAGAGAGGGCGAATGTCAGAAGGAGGGCATTTTGGCCGACAGGGTCCGCCGGCCAAGAAAGAGCTATCCAGGCCATAACACGTCCCAGCTCTTGGTGCGTAGCTCTGCAGGTTACAGCATTCCAAGTGCACATGCAAGCAATTTTTAAATGTGGTTAGGGTTCCTGCCTCTACCACCCTTTCAGGCAGTGAGTTCCAGCCCCCACAACATTCTGGGTGAATACATTTCCTCTCAAATCCCCTCTAAACCATCCAGCAATTACTTTAAATCTGTGCCCCCTCGTTGTGGACCCATCTGCTAAGGGAAAAAGATCCTTTCTATCGACTTTATCGAAGCCCCCCATAATTTTATACACCTCAATATGTTTTCCCCTAAGCCTCCTCTGTTCCAAGGAAAACAGGCCCAGCCTATCCAGTCTTTGCTCATAGCTAAGATTTTCTACTCCCGGCAACATCCTTGTAAACCTCCTCTGTATCCTCTCCAGTGCAATCACATATTTCCTGTAATGTGGGGACAAGAATTTCACGCAGTAGTTTGCTGAGTCCTAACTAGTGTTTTATACAGTTGAAGCATAAACGCCCAGCTCCTGTGTTCTATGCCACGGTTAATGAAGGCAAGCATTCCGTATGCCGTCATAACCACATTATCTACCTGGCCTGCTAACTTCAGTTATTTGTGGACATGCACTCCAAGGTCATAGTGTCATAGATATATAGAGTCAAAGAGTTATACATCACAGAAAGAGCCCCTTCGGCCCATCGTGTCTGCACCGGCCATCAAGCCCTCACTAGTCTAATCCCATTTTCCAGCACTTGGTCTTTAGCCTTGTATGCTATGGCATTTCAAGTGCTCATCTAAATGATTCTTTTATGTTATGAGGGTTCCTGCCTCTACCTCCATTTCAGGGAGTGAGTTCCAGATTCCAAACTCACTCTGGGGGACAAAGTTTTCCCTCAAATCCCCTCTAAACTTCCTGTCCCTTAATTTTAAACTATTCCCCCTGGGTATTGACCCCGCAAATAAGGGGAAAAGTTCCTTATTATCTAACCTATCTATGACCCTCATAATTTTGTATACCTCCATCAGGTCCCCTTCAGCCTTCCCTTCTCTACGGAAAACAACTGCAGCCTGTCCACTCTCTCTTCATAACTGAAACGCTCCACCCAGGTAACATGCTAGTGAATTTCACCTGCACCCTCTCTAATACATTTACATCCTTCCTATAGTGTGGCGTCCAGAATTGCACACAGTATTTCAGCTGTGATATAACGAGCGTTATGTAGAGCTCCATCATAACCTACGTGCTCTTATATTCTATCGCTCGGTTAAAGAAGGCAAGTACCCCATATGCCTTCTTAACCACCTTTTCTACATGTCCTGCTGCATTCAGGGATCTATGTACATGCACACTAAGGTCCCTCTGATCCACTGTCCATTGATTGTGTATTCCCTTGCCTTGTTAATCCTCCCAAAATGCATCACCTCACACTTTTCAGGGTTAAAATCCATTTGCCACTGTTCTGCCCACCTGTATCGTCCTGTAGCCCAAGCCTTCCCTCCTCACTATTTACCACTAAATCAACTTTCGTGTCAACTGCGAACTTACAGATTATACCTTCTAAACCCATATCTAAATCATTAATATACAATACAAACAGCAAATGACCTTTATTTCTCTAATCTACTCAGTGTCCTGCCATTTAATGTGTATTCCCTTTCCTTGTTAGCCCTCCCCAAATGCATTAGCTCCCACTTCTCCGGATTGAATTCCATTTCACACTTTCCTGCCCACCTGATCAATGTATTGATATCTTCCTGCAGTCTACAGTTTCCTTCTTCATCATGAACCACACAGCCAATTTTAGCAGCATCTGCAAACTTCTTAATCATAACCCCTATATTCAAGCCTAGATCGTTGAAATATACCTCAAAAATCAAGGGACATAATACTGAGCCCTGCAGATCTCCACTGGAATCGCCTTCCAATCACAAAAGCACGCTTCAAACATTACCCTCTGCCTCCTGTCTCCGAGCCAGTTTTGAATCTAACTTGACACTTTGCCCTGGATCCCATGCGCTTTTAACTTCCTGATCAATCTGCCATGTGTAAACTTATCAAAAGCCTTGTTAATGTCCATATGCACTACATCAAAGGCAATAACCTCATCTACCCTCCTAGTTACCTCCTCAAAAAACTCAATCACCTTTATCAGACACGACCTTCCCTTAAAAAATCCGTGCTGGTTATCCTTGATTACTCCGTGTCTTTCTAAATGAAGATTTATCCTGTCCTTCAGACTACTTTCCAATAATTTTCCCACCTCCGAGGTTAGGCTGACTGGCCGGTAATTACTCGGTCATTCCTTTTTGAACAATGGTACCACATTAGCAGTCCTCCAGTCCTCCGGCATTACACCAGAGAGGAATGAAAAATGATGGTCAGGGCACCTGCAATTTCCTCTTTTGCTCCTCATAACAGCCTAGGATGCATTTCTCCCGGGCCTGGGGATTTATCCACTTTCAAGGATGCTAAACAGTTAATACTTCCTCTCTCACTATGTTTATTTCATCTAATATTTCACACACCTCCCCCTTGATAGCAATGTCTGCTTTGTCGCTCTCCTTTGTGAAAACAGATGCAATGTATTCATTAAGAACCCTACTGATGTCTCCTCCCTCCACACACAGATTACCATCATGGTCTCCAATAGGCCCTACCCTTTCTTTAGTTATCCCCTTAAACATAATGTATGTATAAATCATCTTTGGGTTTTCCTTGATTTTACTTGCCAAGAATTTTTCATGCTCTCTCTTTGCTTTCCTAATATCCTTTTTTAATTGCAGCCTTGCACATTCTGTATTCCTCTAAAGATTCTGGTGTATTTAGCCCTCGGTATCTGTCATACGCCTCGCTTTTTACTTTATCCTACCATGTATGTTTCTAGACATCCAGGGGGCTCTAGATTAGTTCGTCCCACCTTTTTTCTTTAAGGGCACATATTTGTTCTGTGCCCGCCATATCTCCTCCTTGAATGCCTCCCACTGTTTTGACACTGATTTACCTTCAAGTAGCTGGTTCCAGTCTACTATGGCTAAATCCCCACTGGGCTTCGCAGAATTTGCTTTTCCCAATTTATAATTTTTATTGCTGGTCTATCGTTGTCCTTTTTCATAACTAATGCTTCCCCACTGATGCGCCTTCTAGCTGCCCAGCTTCATTCCCGAAAACAAAGTCCAGAACCGCCCCCTCCCTTGTGCTTGCTACATACAGGCACATTTTTTTTCAAGGTTATATTTTAGGAAATCCGCAACCTCTATACCCTTCAAATTAATTCTATCCAGGTTGATATTGGGGTAGTTGTAATCCCCTACTAATACTGCCCTAGAGTTTTTGCACTTCTCAGAATTGTGTCGACATATTTGTTCTTCGATCTCCCACTAATTGTTTGGGGGTCAATAGTACACTTCAGCACTGTGATCGCCCCTTTTTATTTTCAATTCGACCCATATGGCCTCGTTTGATGATCCCTCCAACATATCATCCCTCCTCACAGGTGTAATAGTTTATTTAATAATTACCGCTACCACCCCCCCTCCCTTTTGTACCTCACTCTCTATCTCGTCTGAAAATCCTGTAACCAGGAATGATGAGCTGCAATACTTGCCCCTCTTTCAGCCACCTCTCTGTCATAGCTATAATATCACAGTACCAAATATCTACTTGTGCCCGCAGCTATTCAGCCTTTTTCGCTATAATACTTGCATTGAAATGTACACAGTTTAGTACAGGTAAACCTCCTTGTTGAATATTTTCTAGCTCTTGTTTCCTCTTTCCTTCCAGTTTACTTCCTACGTTTTTGTTTTCCAATTCCAGTTTTTCTTCCCTCCCTATTGACTCTATACTTAGTTTCCCAACCACCTGTCAAGCTAGTTTAAACCTTCCCCAACAGCACTAGCCGACCCTTCCGTGAGGATATTCATCCCGTTCCATTTGAGGTGCAAACCGTCTGGCTTGTAGAGGTCCCCCCTCCCTCTGAAACTGTTCCAATTCCTCAGGAACCTAAAACCCTCCCTCCTACACCATCTCTCCAGCCACACATTCATTGTCTCTATCTTCCTGTTTCTGTTCTCCCTAGCACGTAGCACTGGTAGTAATACGGAGATTACTAGCTTCGAGGTCCTGCTTTTTAACCCCTTTTCTAGCTCACTAAACTCTTCAGGCAGGACCTCATCCCTCTTCCTAACAATGTCGTTGGTACCAATATGGACCACGACCTCTTTCTGTTCAACCTCCCCCTCAGAATGCCCTGCAGTCGTTCAGTGACATTCTTGAACCTGGAACTAGGGAGGCAACATACCATCCTGGAGTCACGTCTGCAGCCGCAGAAACGCCTGTCTGTTCCCCTAACTTTTGAATCCCTGATCACTGTTGCCCTCCCTCTTCTATTCTCCCCGCATGTGCAGCTGAGACTTCCATGGTGCTGCGGACTTGACACTGGCTGCATTTCCCAGAGGAACCATCGCACTCACCGTTACTTAGCACCGAATACTGGTTGGTGAGCAAGATGGACACAGGGAACTCCTGCACTACCTGCATGGTCCTCCTTTTCTGCCTGCACATTCTAAAGCTGCATTGTGACCACCTCCCGAAGCATGCTAGCCACGTAGCTCTCTGCCCACGGATGCACAGCAGTGACTGCAGCTGTGGCCCAAGCTCTATAACCGTTGCACGAGCTGCTGTCGCTGGCGACACTCCCCGCACATTTGGTCGTCCAGACCACGGGATGTGTCCAGGACTTCCTACATGGAACAGGATGTGCATTCCACTCGTGTGAGCTGATTTGCCATATCTCTAATTAACAGGCTATTTACTCACCTAGCTGGAATAAACTTAAAAAACTTTTAGAAAGCCAAATAAAACCACTCAACAGATAGGCACAAATCAGCTCCCTTTTTTTTAATCCCGGCTCTTAATTTAAACCAATGCCCAAGATAAAGCGATAAATATGGACCAGCCAAACACTTCCCAGGTTTAATGTGACGTCACTCCTAGTTTATTGGACTCCTACATTTTTTCCTCTCTGCTTCGGTTCCCGGCTAGCACCACTCCTCCACTGCTGCTCGCAGTGATACAGGCTCCTCTCCTAATTTTGAGTAATAATCTCTTGTGTGGCCCTTTATAAGAAAGCTTTTTTTAAATAATCCAAATATTCAGGTGCCCCCATAACTACTCTGCAAGTTACTCCCTCAAAAACCTCTATTAGATTTGTCAAGCACGATTTTCCTTTCATAAATCTGTGTCGAATCTGCTCAAATATATTACGAATTTCTAATTGCCCTGTTACCATGTCCGTAATAACAGATTCTAACATTTTCCCCACTGCTGATGTCAGGCTAACTGGCCAATGTTACATGTTTTCTCTTTCCCTCATTTTTGAAAAGCAGTGTTACATTTGCTACCTCCCGATCCATGGGCAACTTTTCATAATGTAGGGATATTGGAAGGTTAAAACCAATCCATCCACTATCTCTGCAGCCGCCTCATGAAAACCCGAGGATGTAGACTATCAGGTCCTTGGTATTTGTCAGCTTGTCGTCCCAATAATTTGTCCAGTACTATTTTATTACTAATACTTCGATCTTTAATTTCCTCATTCTTACTAGACCCTTGGTTCTCCATTATTTCCGGAATGTTTTTTGTGTCTTCTTCCTTGAAGACAGATACAATGTATTTGTTTAATGTCTCTGCCAATTCCTTTTTCCCCATTATAATTTCTCCTGCCTCGGCCTGTAAAGGACCCACTTTAACTTTCGCTGATGTCTTCCTTTCTACATACTATTAGAAACTTTTACAGTATATATTACTTCTCTTGCTAGTTAATCCCATGTTCTATTTTCTTTGCCTTCATCAATTTCTTGGGTATCATTTGCTGAATTCTAAATCCGCAAAATACTGAAGCTTACTACTCGTTTGCAACATTTTAAGCCTCTTCATTTAAAGTAATACTATCTTTAACTTATCGTTCGCCACAGTTGTGCCATTCTTCGCGTTGGGATTTATAACTTAAGGGAATTACCGATGTGCTAACTTAATTTAATACATGAACTTTAATTAATTACATAACTAAAACAAGGTGGTAAAGGGATGGCAGTGCTGGTGGTGTGCTGCAACTGAAGCATGTGGGAGTTTGTGGAGAACATCATGATCCGGGACGACCACGTCTCCAGTAAGTATATGCTCCTCGAGGAACTTCAGTTCACAGTTGTTGAGCTGGAATCCGAGGTGCAGACATTGGGAACAGCAGTGTTACCTGGACTCTTTGATCCAGGTGGCAGTTACAATATTAGTTTAGATCGTGGTCCAGGTCTGGTTTGTTGTCAGGGACCGAAGGGTGCGACTGCGAATCAGACAGTATAAGGGAACCCCAGGTGCAGTGCTGGCTGAGCTTCTGCCTTTGCCCAAATCCAGCAGGTACGAGGTTCTTGCTGCCTGTGTAGCGGAGGGCATCGTTTGCTGGGTGGATGAGTAAACTGATCACGGCATAGTGGTGCAGGATGCCATTGAAGTGCGTCAGTGAAACGAGCTGTTGTAGTGCTAGGGGACAGTATAGTCAGGGTGATAGTGTCCTGGAATTTGCTGCTGACGAAACTGGTGGAAGCGGAGACTATCAATATTTTGAAGGGCAGACTGGATAGGCATTTGAGGGGTAGAAAGACTTGCATGGCTACGGGGATGGAGCGGGGGAATGGGACTGACTGGATAACTCTACAGAGTGCCAGCATGGACTCGATGGTCCTAATGACCTACTTCTGTGCCGTTATTACTCTAAGACTCTATGATAGGTACCGTTCTATGCAGCCGCAGCTCGGAGTTATGAAGGCTTTGTTGCCTGCCAGGGTTACAGATATCTCCTCGTGTTTGGAGAAGGATTTTACGTGGAAGAGGGAGGATCCACTTATCATGGTCCAGGTATGAACCAACGTCATAGGTAGGACAAGGAATTAAGTTCTGCTGACATGTTTGAGGAGCTAGGGACCAGATTAAAACACAGACCCTCAGAGATATTAATTTCTGGATTTTTAACTGAGCCAGGCACAAATTGGAATCAGGACAAGTAGATCAGAGAGTTAAATGCGTGGCTCAAACAGTGTTGTGGGAAGTTTTAGTTTAAGTTAGAGCTACATTTACTTAAATATTTAGGTATAATGCAAACCTGGAGGCCTGGTTCACCCTCTGTTCTGAATTATCACTCACTCCAAATTCCGAAATTTAACACTCTGTTTAAGTGCTCTCCTTTTAAGCCCACTCTGTGCGGGCCACTCTGTTCCGCAGCAGATACTGTTTACTTTTATACAGCTTTGAGCCACACCTAATTTACCAGTACTGTCTCAGCTCCCTGCTCACAGTAATTAGCACATATTCAAGACAAACACTGGCTGGAAGCTAACTGCCAATGCCAGGCAGTTCCTCTGAACAACAGTGTTAAAAGTCCTGGGTAAAAATCAAAATTTCACTTTTTACAGCTAATACTCACCCAGTGCTTACCAGAGACTCCCACTCTCTCCAAATTCCCAACATTTGCACTCTGTTTAAGTGCACACCGTTTAAGAACATTCTGAGCAGACCACTCTCATGGTTCACCATTTGCGTATTACTTATCACCTGACAGGAAAGAGGTGGGCGTGGTACTGGCCGCGCATCTCAGAATCTACCCTAGATGGCAGCAGCCGTAGTGTCAGGACTACAGGGTAGTGAGAGACCTGACACAATTTTAAAGCCGCTAAAACACTATTTATGCGAGGCGGCCACTATTTTACTGACCTACACAACATCAGCAATCTTGAAAGGCCACATGTTGAGCCATATCTCAAACTACATTCGTTCCAATCACAGGAAGGGAGATTTTCTCCATCGCTGGGGGCTGAACTGGTAGAGCGGTTAACTGCTTCTTATCAAACGTGCTCGATTTTAATTACTACTCCACCAGTTCCTGGCCCAAAGTGAAGCGGAAACACAGTCAAATAGAGTATCTATTCAGTGAGATGTCGCACCATGTTGGGAAAGTGCCCAGAGGCAGTCCTGCTTCTGTAAGATTGCTGCTGGTATCGTTATCACTGACACATGTTACGGAGCTGAGATTTGCTGATGCAGTAAATGTGGCTGCAAACATTTTCAAGCCTTGCTTTTGCAACATTGCCTCAACTTTAACCTTACTGTCCCAGCAACAACACCGCAGGTTAGGTTAAAATTGGAAATGTTTTGAACTGCCTGGAGTAGATATTGACTTTTGGGTGACCGACTGGTGGAGCAGGCTAACCGACCACCCATTCCAGCTGCGAAGAGCCTCCGCGATTTTCAGGCCCCATTCTCATTAAAATTTGCCACCAAATGTGCCACCAATGCACCTCACCAGATTCAGGCATCTGGAGCAGGCGGAAGTGGCCGGTAGCAAGTCACATTGTTGGAGAGCAATTGTAATGGCAGAGGGAGGGGTTCCTGTGGGAGCAGCGGTCGAGATTATATTCGTGGCCTGGAGTAACACTCCTGCTTCTTTGAGCCTCCAAAATAATTCAACACTCAACTGTGTCAGGCCTCCATGGTTCAATCGGTGGTGGAACTTGTTGGAAATTGCAGAGCGCAGGCTCCGATCAGTTTCAGCAGAAAGTGGTGAGTGGATTCCCATTAAAGTCATGATTTCTAAATTAAATGCTGTGTAATTTGGAATATGACAAACCAATTTAATTCTTGGTTATACAGTTCACTAACTCTAGGATATTTCTGAATAAAGTATGGAAATAGTTTGTGCTTAAAGGCAGATTTTTTTAACTGTTTAGTTGAAAGATAATGGGGGATAAATTTGTATATTTAGCGCAACAGTTAGTGCCAGGAGATGGCGATACAACGCTGTTGAGAGCTTTAACGGCACCTGATGCTGCTTCCAGCGTCGGACACCATATCCATCTAGCCGGTTGGGCTACTGCTGACCTCGATTAAAGGGGACATCGCAATCATGGAGAGCAAGACGCCAGTGCGAGGGCAATGCTCATTTGATGCCCAATCTCCCTTCTTAGTTTTTGCCATTGAATGTACCTGCTGGAGAAAACAATGACAGTTTGAGGTGGCGCCAGCAGCAGGAAGCTGGCTCCAGGGACGCTATTTAAAGGATCATCACCAATCACTCGCAAGGGTTTTGCAGTGTGAGTGGCTGTGTGCTACTTCCTGCTACTGCAAGAGTTTACCTTAATCATTACAAGGTTCTTTGGTATCAGGGAGTGCTCTGGCAAGTATAACACCCCTCACTGTTTTAGAAATGCTTCCAATTACAACACTTGCTAAAAGTCAAGGGGACCGTGCTGGCAGTCGACCTCGCCCTCCAGGATCTATGGTGGTGGGAGCAGAGGCAGCGAGGAAGATGGGAACATGTGTGCAGAGGGAGGAGCAGGGCCATCAGGCCTAACAACAGTTGGCCTTTCCATCCTAGGATCTTCTGAGATCACTTCACTTAAGGGAGGAGCAGTGTATTAGGAGGCTTTGCTTCTCCAAGGAGGTAGTCACAGAACTCAGTCCCCTCCTGCAACCAGAGAGCCAGCCTCAGGTCAGGGCGATCAGAACACATCCAGTGCATTTCAAGGTCAATGTGGCCCTTAATTTCCTCGCCAGCGGATCCTTCCAGTCTGTAACAGGAGACATATTTATCAATGCACAGTTTGCCATCCATCGCTGCATCCAGGAGGTCATTGATGCTCCGTACAGCAGGAGGCGGGTATTTTTTCCCCCCGATCAACAGAGATAACCAGGACGAACGTGCATGTGGCTTTGCCAGGATAGCTGGGTTCGGCATGGCGCAGGGCGCCATTGACTTCACCGACATGACATTGCAGGCCCCGCATAACAGCCCTGATATCTTCCTTAATTGCAAAGGCTACCGCTCAGTTAAGTTGCATTTGGTGTGCGACCACAGCCAGCACTGAATGGCCGCTCTCCTGTCAGCAGCCACGATGCCTTCAACGTGCCCCAGACTGGTGTGCTACCAGTCTTCCAGCTACCACGTCAAGATCGTGCTTGGCTGCTCAGAGACATGTGCTATCTGCTCTCCACCTGGCTCATGACTCCTCTTCACAACTCTAACACTCTTGCCGAGCACTCATATAATGACAGCCGTGATGTCACCAGGAACATCATCGAGCAGACCAGCGGCTTACTGAAGCAACGATTCCGTTGCAGGGACCACTAGGTAGGGGCTTTCCAGTACTCGCCAAAGTGGGTGTCCCAGTTCATGTTGGTCTGCTGCAACTTGCCCATCATGAGGGAGCAGCCCTTTCCACCATGGATTGCGGGACCAGCTCAGGAGGAGGAGGAGGCAGAGGAGGAGGAGCAGGAGGACGAGGAGGTAGTGGAAGAGAAGCAGGAGGAACAGGAGGGAGGGATGAGGCAGCGAGAAAATCGGACTTGATGGGCTGTCAGTTCCCAGCTCATCAGACTGTGCATTGAATGAATGAAACCCCAGATCCCCGTTGCTCAGCACATCCTCATTATTCAATCCCTGTCTCCTCCTGGGCACAAAGGAGAAATGAGAGAGACCACAAAATATTCCAAACGCCATTATTGCATTTATCAAAAAACTTATCACACAAATCACATGAATTCTAATAGCTAATGCCCCCTGTGGCTGCCATAGATGTGGGTGTGAATATTACTAGATATAGATTGTTGGCGGGTGACTGATGAGCGTGTGGTGCTTTGAGCAGTGTTTGAAGCTTGCGATACAGATGGAGGTATGTAGCATTTGTTGAAGGCTTCAATCACCCTGACCACCCGTGTGAGTTCGTTAATACTCTTCCTGACTGTGTGTGGAACCTTGGGAGTGCAGTGTTGCCCGTGACTTGGTGTGCCACCTCCCTCCAGCAGACTTGTGGCGAGGGCAACCTGCCAGTTGGTACAGAACTACCCACCTTATTTCCATCGCTAAAACAATGCCTACAAAAGCTTCCTCAGAAAAACTCCAGAATATCTCCCTGGGGAGGCGATCTGCCATCAGCATTTGTAAATAAGCGCTTCTTTTCCATTTCCTTCTCCTATTGATATTGAGGCTGCTGCCCATCCAACAATGCTGAGAATGAAGTGGTGAAGCATCAACGGCGCTCCCCTTTAATTAGTGAAGAAAGCAATCATTACCTGCATATAAACTACAACCGATAGTTGTACAGCTTTTCAGTGTAACACAAATCAGCTTGGGTTTTCAGACGGGAGTCATGAATGCAACCATTCAATGAGGAGTGAGGACGAATTTTGTGTGCAGCGTAGACGATTTTCACCTGATGCTGGTTAACTATTTATAGTTTAAACACCGCTCATTCCTTGGCGATAATGAATTTCTAGTGATTATGGTAATGTCTTTACAAACTGCTGAAAATTGAATCCAGTTTCAGCATTGCTTTGGAGTTACACGGGAATAATGTGGCTGAAAGAAATTCCAGTAATCTCCAGATCTGTTTCATAAAGTAGCTCATAATTCCTGTGATGGACCAGGAATTGTGAATTACTAATTGGAGCAGAAATATTAACATTTATTGCAACCCATCCGACAAACTACCCAAGAATTCACGATGTCATTTTCTGTTTTTACCAGGGTGAATCCCTGACGGATCTTTGACTGAAATACACTAATTGCCAACCTATCTGACAGTCATTTCTGCTCTTTAACGGTGTGTCCAAGAAGACGATTTCAGATGATGGCCCCAGAAATTGTTATTGGCGCTGTTAGCGACCACTGCTCACACTTCAGAGAATCACAGAATCACAGAAAACCCCACAGTGCAGATAGAGGCCATTTCGGCCCATCCAGCCTGCACCGACACATATCCCACCCGATCCCCGTAACCCCTACACCAACACATAGCCCACCCTATCCCCGTAACCCCACGTATTTAATCCCCCTAACACTAAGGGTCAATTTATCATAGCCAATCAACCTAACCCGCACATCTTTGGACTGTGGGAGGAAACCAGAGAACCCGGAGGAAACCCACGCAAACACGTGGAGAATGTGCAAACTTGTGCAAAGAACATTGTTCTGCTTTTTGTGACACACATTAGGAACCTTGAGGGTAGAAATTCATCTTGAGTAATCACACAGGATGCCCGCTACATGTTCCGCCCGATAGTCAGCTCAATGGAACAATGGACCTTCAATGGGAATTAAAATCGGACTGGATGTAACTGAGGGGGCAAATCTGAACCATTCAATTCCCGGCACTGGGATAGGTTAAAATTACCACGGCACAAAATCACGGGCTAAAGAGCTAAATAAATAACGTTAATTCATTGTTAATCTCTTTGAGGTGCTTCGAATTAGGAAAGACATTGACTGACAGAATGGGGAATCACTTCCCATCCAGCAGGCTAGACGATTGTAACATAATGAGGTTTAGAAGTTCGCTCGACGGTGATTTCAAAGGGCGGTGTGGCAATGGCTGCCCATTGAACTTCCTGCCCAGATTGGTGCTTTTGCCCATTGAGTGGTTGGAAGAAGACTCCATAAAAAAACAGCCTCACATCGCTTACATGCCTCATTATGCGACGGGCTTCAGTGCTTGGAGGGGATGTTGAATCATTAAAGTTCTGCAGCTCTGGTCTGATAGTGGGTCAATAATCTATTGTAACAGTTACTGTGAGAGTGACAACAGCAACAACTTGCATTTATATAGCGCCTTCAACGTAGGAAAACGTCCGAAAGCGCTTCACAGGAGCGTTATCATGCAACGGTACTCATATGGAGGTTGTAGGACCGGTATCCAAAAGCTTAGTCAAAGAGGTAGCTTTATGGGGCGTCTTAAAGCAGGAGAGAGGCAGTTAGCGAGGTAATTCCAGTGCTTAGGGGCTCGACAACTGAATAAACGGCCGCCAATAGTGGAGCGATGGTAATAGGCGATGAAAAATAGTCCAGAACTGGAGGAATTGCAGAATACTCTGAAGATTGTTGGTCTACAGGTGGTTCCAGAAATAGGTAGGAGCGAGTTCATGGAGTGATTTTAACACAAGCATAAGAATATTAAATTTGAATGGTTACTGAACCGGGTGACAATATCGGCCAGAGAGCAAAGGGGTGATGGTTAAACGGAACAACAACAACTGGCATTTAATGTAGGAACATTTTCCAAGGCGCTTCATGGGAGCATAATCAGACAACAATTGTCACTGAATCAAAGAAGCATATATTAGCAAGATTGACTACAATCTGCCAAGTTAGGTTTTAAGAAGGGTGCTGAAGGAGGACAGAGATGGAGATATGAAAAGCTTTTGTGGATGAATGTCAGAGCTCAGAGTCCAGACAGTTGAAGGCCCGTCCACTGATTGTGATGCGTAGAAAGTGGGAGATGCATAAGAAACTGGAGTGGAAGGGACGCAGACCTCCTTAGATTGGTACCAACGACATAGGTAAAAAGAGGGATGAGGTCCTGCATCAAGAATTTAGGGAGCTAGGTAACAGATTAAAGGGCAGGACCTCAAAGGGTGTAATCTCTGGATTACTCCCAGTGCCACGTGCTAGTAAGTATAGGAATGGGAGGATAGAGCAGATGAATGCGTGGCTAAAGAGTTGGTGTAAGGGGGAGGGTTTTACTTTCCTGGATCACTGGGCCTGCTTCTGGGAAAGGTGGGACTTGTACAAGTCGGACGGGTTGCACCTGAACCAGAGCGGGACAAATATCCTTGCGGGGAGGTTTGCTAGCACTGTCGGGGGGGGTTTAAACTAACTTGGCAGGGGGATGGGATACAGAGGGAAGCTGAAATAGGGGGGGATGTGCTGCCAATTATGGAGGAAAAAACAAGTCAGCTTGGTAGACAGGGCAAATATATATGGGCAAGGCTGGATGGCATCTATTTTAATGCAAGGAGTCTTGCAAATAAGGTGGATGAACTGAAGGTGTTGATAAACACATGGGAGTATGATATTGTTGCTATCACGGAGACATGGTTGAGGGAGGGGCAAGACTGGCAGCTCAATATTCCGGGGTACAGAATCTTCAGGCGAGACAGAGGGGGAGGTATAAGAGGAGGGGGTGTCGCAATATTAATTAAGGAGTCAATTACTGCAGTAAGGAGGGATGATATATTAGCAGGGTCCTCTAATGAGGCCATATGGGTGGAGCTTAAAAACAAAAAGGGGGCAAGCACTTTGCTGGGAGTGTACTATAGGCCTCCAAACAGTCAGGGGGAAATAGAGGAACAGATATGTAGGCAAATCTCAGAGAAATGTGCAAATAATAGGGTAATAATAATGGGGGATTTCAACTTCCCCAATATTAACTGGGATAGTCAAAGTGTGAAAGGCTCAGAGGGTGTAGAATTCTTAAAGTGCATCCAGGAGAGCTTTTTGAGCCAGCATGTAGAAAGTCCTACAAGAGAGGGGGCGGTACTGGACCTAATTCTAGGGAATGTGGCCGGCCAAGTGGAAAAAGTGCTAGTAGGTGAGCACTTTGGTGATAGTGACCATAATATGGTAAGATTTAAGGTGGTCATGGAAAAGGACAGGGATGGGCCGGAAATAAAGGTTCTAAATTGGGGGAAGGCCGATTTTAATAGGATAAGGCAGGATCTGGCCAAAATGGACTGGGATCAGCTACTTGTAGGAAAATCCGCATCGGAGCAATGGGAGGCTTTCAGAAGGGAGATTGAGATCATACAAGGGCAACATGTTCCCATAAATGTCAAGAGTGGTTCCAAAAACCACAGGGAACCGTGGATGTCAGGGGATATACGGGAATGGATTAGGAAAAAAAGGAGGGCTTTTGGTAGATACAAAAGGCTAAAGACGGAGGAAGCCCTAGAGGAGTACAAAAAGTGCAGGGGGATACTTAAAAAAGAAATTAGGAGATCAAGGAGGGGCCATGAAATAACACTGGCGAGCAAAATAAAGGAAAATCCGAAGATGTTTTATAAGTATATTAAGGGTAAAAGGATAACTAGGGAAAAAATAGGGCCCATTAGGGACAAAAGTGGCAATCTGTGTGTGGAGCCGGAAGATGTAGGAGGGGTTCTAAATGAATTTTTTGCATCTGTTTTCACTATGGAGAAGGACGATGTAGACATAGAAATAGGGCGGGGGGACTGTGATATGCTCGAACATATTAACATCGAGAGGGAGGAGGTATTGGCGGTTTTAGCTGGCCTAAAAATGGATAAATCCCCAGGCCCGGATGAAATGTACCCCAGGCTGCTGTGTGAGGCAAAGGAGGAGATTGCGGGGGCTCTAACACATATATTCAGGACCTCTCTGGCCACAGGGGATGTGCCAGAGGACTGGAGAACCGCTAATGTAGTACCATTATTCAAGAAGGGTAGTAGGGAAAAACCGGGGAACTACAGGCCAGTGAGCCTAACATCAGTGGTAGGAAAATTACTGGAAAAAATCCTGAGGGACAAAATTTGTCTCCACTTGGAGAGGCAAGGATTAATCAGGGATAGTCAACATGGCTTTGTCAAGGGAAGATCATGTCTGACTAATTTGATTGAATTTTTTGAGGGGGTGACTAGGTGTGTGGATGAGGGTAACGCAGTGGATGTGGTATACATGGATTTCAGTAAGGCCTTCGATAAAGTCCCGCACAGGAGACTGGTCAAGAAGGTAAGAGCCCATGGAATCCAGGGTGCCTTGGCACATTGGATACAAAACTGGCTTAGTGGTAGAAGGCAGAGGGTGATGGTCGAAGGTTGTTTTTGTGACTGGAAACCTGTGGCCAGTGGGGTACCACAGGGATCGGTGCTGGGTCCCTTGCTGTTTGTGGTCTACATTAATGACTTGGATATGAATGTAAAGGGTATGATCAGTAAATTCGCGGATGATACTAAAATTGGTAGGGTGGTAAATAGCGAGGAGGGTAGCCTCAGTCTGCAGAACGATATAGATGGGTTGGTCAGATGGGCGGAACAGTGGCAAATGGAATTTAACCCGGAAAAGTGCGAGGTGATGCACTTTGGGGGGTCTAACAAGGCAAGGGAATACACAATGAAGGGAAAGACCCTAGGCAAGACGGAGGGTCAGAGGGATCTGGGTGTGCAGGTACACAGATCCCTGAAGGCGGCGGAACAGGTGGATAAGGTGGTAAAAAAGGCATATGGGATACTTGCCTTCATTAGCCGAGGCATTGAATATAAGAGCAAGGAGGTTATGATGGAGCTGTATAAAACACTGGTTAGGCCACAGCTGGAATACTGTGTGCAGTTCTGGTCGCCACACTACAGGAAAGATGTGATCGCGTTAGAGAGGGTGCAGAGGAGGTTCACCAGGATGTTACCAGGGCTGGAGCGCTTCAGCTATGAAGAGAGACTGGGCAGATTGGGTTTGTTTTCCTTGGAGCAGAGGAGGCTGAGGGGGGACATGATTGAGGTGTACAAAATTGTGAGGGGCATAGATAGGATGGATGCTGAGGAGCTTTTCCCCTTAGTAGAGGGGTCAATAACTAGGAGGCATAGATTCAAGGTAAAGGGCGGGAGGTTTAGAGGGGATTTGAGAAAGAACTTTTTCACCCAGAGGGTGGTTGGAGTCTGGAACTCACTGCCTGAAAGGGTTGTGGAGGCAGAAACCCTCACAACATTTAAGAAGCATTTGGATGAGCATTTGAAATGCCATAGCATACAAGGCTACGGGCCAAATGCTGGAATATGGGATTAGATTAGACAGGGCTTGATGGCCGGCATGGACACGAAGGGCCGAAGGGCCTCTATCCGTGCTGTATTACTCTATGACTCTATGACTCTATTGTATGACTGGCGGAAGTTACTGAGATAGATCGAGGACATGGGAGCTTTGAACTAAACAGGAGGGCCTAGAAATTCAGTATAGCCACTTTTGGGGCGGTAAAGTCGGATGGGCACTAAAGTTAGCGCCCGCCGGAAAGTGGAGGCCACTTCGCCGATATTCAGTAGCTTTGGCCAAGGAGTTTGGGTGAGCGCTGAAACTGGCGTTGCACTCCTATCTTTAGGCGCTAAGCCGGCGGTGCAGACTGATAACGCCGAGGCGGGGCGCAGCGCAGGTGCGGTCATGTTTTGATTGACAGCAGGCACCCTGACGCCGGCCAGCACTTAAAGGGGGAAGGGTCGACTTTGTCTGCTGCCACGCCCTGGATAGTGGCGCCCTGCAGCTAGGCCTGAACACTGCTGGTGGACCCAAATAGCGCCTGAAGCCATGCAGAAGGCCCGTGAACGAGCGCAGCGCTTCTCAGAGCATGCTTTGAGGGTGCTGCTTAGGGGTTTGGAAAAGAAAAGAGAGATCTTGTGCCCGGACAGTGACAAGAAGGCTCCCAGGAGGCAGTACAGGAGAGCCTGGAGGGAAATCGCCCAGAGGGTCTCAGCCAACAGCGATCTCCCCAGGACTGGTGACCAATGCCACAAGAAGTACAACGACCTCACTCGGTTGGTCAGGGTGAGTACCCTTTCCAGTGTCCTCCTCATCCTTGCATGTGCACCTCACATTATGGGCAAAGGGACCTCAAAGGCCTAATGGCCAGCCCTCCTCCCGCAGCTATGGCACTGGCATGGTCATCAATAGCACTTTCTGCACTTTACACACTGACCAAGCTATTCGACCATGGGAGGCAGTGCACACAACAACAGGGCACCACACTGGCCAAGCTAATCAACCATAGGAGGCAGTGCACACAACAACAGGGCACCACACTGTACGTAGAGGCCGTCCTTTCTCTTGCAGGACAAGCTGGCGCAGAATCTGAGGAGCCGGACTGTCACCGAAGGAGGCCGTGTCCAGTGCCAGGAGCTCAGTGACCTGGAGGAGCATGTGGCTCCACTCATGCGTGCCCGGGTGGTTGGCCCCGTTGCTATAGGAGATGCCGACCCTGTGCTGGGCCCCAATGGTAAGGACATGACCGATTGGAGCTCTCTCGTTCCCCTTGTGCTTCAGATCTACATCCTTTGCCACTGTCCCACCAATGCGCATAATGCCACCACACATGCCTCCCTCACTGACGCCCTGTCCTCACTCTAAAGCTACTCTTGTGCCTTCCTGCTTTCAGCTGGTGAGGAGGAGGTCCCTGAAGCTGAGAGTGCCAGTCCCTCGGAAGAGGAGGATGACGAGGACCAAGAGGAAGGCGGCACATCGGGGGAATGCTCATCCGCGCCAGGGGATGGCAATGGAGGGGACACGTCTTGCCTGGAGGAGAGCCAGGGGGAAGTGTTGCAGGGGGGTTTAGCACCTGGGCCCAGTGGCGTCCAGGCACGCGGGAAGGGTCGGGCAGCACAGCTGCCTTCTCCCCAGAGGGGGGAAGTGTTGCAGGGGAGGGCAGTTACTGGGCCCAGTGGCGTCCAGGCACGCGGGAAGGGTCAGGCAGCTCGGCGGCCTTCTCCCCAGAGGGAGAGTCCGGCCTCCAGTCCGGAGACGGTCCTCGCCCAGGAGGTGCGCCTCCTTAATGAAATGTGCACGGACTCGGAGCAGCGCCACACCGAGTTCATGGGGGTTGTGGGACAGTTGCCTCAGGCCATTGAGTCCCTGGCTCATAGTGTGGCCGATTCGGGGACTCACAGGCCAGGGGTGTCGACCAACTCGCGGCAGCACAGGACGCGAGTCGAGAGTTCATGAGTGGTGCCGTGCAGACACTGGCTGGTCTGATGCGGGCACAGACCAGGGCAGTTCAGGCACTCACTTTTGCCACACTCGCTGTGTCACGGACGCATCGCCAGGGCACCCGCCGCCCTGCTGCAGCACAGCGGTCTGGCCTTCACCAGATTGCTGCGCTTGCTGCAGTGCCAGCCCGGCCGAGTGCCAGTGTCTCTGGCGACCAGCGAGCGCCTGGCATCAGCCAGCTTGCCCCCATTGCTGCAGCCGCCACTGCCACTCCCCCAGCCAAGCTGCGACGAGCTGCTGGAGAGACTGATGCTGCCCAGCCACAGCTGCAGCAGTCAGCAGCCGGCCCCTCCAGGGCCGGACCTCGTCTAGGCCGACCCCCAAGGGCTTCTGCCATCACGCATTGTGCCCCTCAGGAGCCTTCCCCCAGCCTTGCAACACCCACAGGGCCCAGGTTGAGGCGGAGCAACAGGTCGGGCAGGGGCCGGAGAAGCCTGCAAAAGGACTCGCCCTCTCCCCACACCAAGTAGAGTGCGTTGCCAACTGTTTTTTTATATGGGGGTGTTTGTGTTCTGTATGGGGGGGTCTTATTTTGGTAAGGCCGAAGATGAAGGCAAATGTTTTTTTATGTGGGGGTGTTTGTCTTGGTTAGGCCGAGGATGAAGGCCAATTGGATGGACAAGTTTTGTTATTCCTCCCCAGGTTGTGGGAGTGAGATATGTTTTTGACTGTTTTTTGGGGGTCTTGTCTGTTTTTCTGCTTCATGTGGGAAGGGTCCTGAGTTTGTTAAATAAAGCTTTTTATTTATTCAGCTTGTCCAGGTGTCATGTTTTAAGTGGTTGTTGCGTTAAATGGCTGAGGGCTTGCGGAGCGGCTGCATTCAGGTGCGTTCATTGCCACAAGCCATTCCCTGACAGGGGGCCTAGAAGTGTCGTTCAATAAGCCGCCAGCGGACGGCCCTTGGACCTTGTGGCTCCCTCCTGGGCTGGTATTCCTCCTCCTCCTCCTCCCCATGGTCCTCCTGCTCGTCCTCCTGAGGTGGTGGTCCAACGTGAGGTGGCAGTGCCTGAGTCCTGCGGATAGCCAGTTTGTGCAGCATGCAGCAAACGACGACGAACTGGGAGACTATATCCGGCGAATACTGTAAAGATCCGCCGGAACCATCCAGGCAGCGGAACCATTGCTTGAGGATGCCAATTGTTTGCTCTATGATGTTCCTTGTGGCTTGATGGCTTTCGTTGTATGCCTCCTCAGCAGGGGTCCTGGGCGCGCGGAGCGGGGTCAAGAGCCATGTACACAAAGGGTCGCCCTTGTCCCTAATAAGCCATCCCCTTGGTGGAGGCTGTGCCTCGAACATGTCAGCCACAGTAGTGTGGCGCAGGATAAATGCATCATGGCTGCTTCCTGGAAAGCGGGCATTGACAGCTAGGATGCGCTGCCTGTGGTCACACACCAGCTGTACATTGAGGGAATGGTAGCCCTTCCGGTTGCGGTAATCCTCGGCATTGTCGATAGGTGCCCGCATAGCCACATGCGTGCAGTCAATGGCGCCCTGCACCATGGGGAAGTCGGCGATCCTGGCAAGTCCGACTGCACGCTGCTCCTGCCTCTCTAGGGTCATGGGGAAGGAGGTGAATTGCGAAAAGGGCATCGGTGACCTGCCGGATGCAGCGATGCATGGCAAACTGGGAGATGTTCGCTATGTCCCCAGCAGCGGCTTGGAAGGAGCCACTTGCATAAAAGTTGAGAGCCACCGTGACCTTCACTTCCACCAACAGAGACGTCCTGCACATCAGCTGTGGACGCAGATCTCTGTGAAGAAGCTAGCAGATGTCTGCAACCACCTCCCTTCTGAAGCGCAGCCTCTTAACACAATGCGCGGCAGTCATGGTGAGATAGGACACCTGCTGCCGGTGTTCCCTGAGTGGGTAAGGCCTACGTTGCCGACGCCTGATGGCCGCTCTGCGTCTAGGCATGGCTGGCCCTCTCACACAGCGTCTGCGAGCCCTTCGCACATAATGCTGGAACTGAGGGTTGGAACCCCATGCAGCCCCCATAATAAACTTGCAAACAGTGAAATCACAATGAGTCAAATTTCCAAGCTCTGGCCAGAAGCCAAAAATACCTCTCCTATATTGTCCCAAATCAGTAAGGTCTGTTCCTTGGTCTCTGTCCAGAAATCCAAAGCACTAAAGTCATTGCAGCAAAATGGCTGGCCTTTATAGTTCAGTCTAAGTGCCCTTTAATTGACGCTCCCCGAGACCCGCAGGGCCTCTGCTGCGTTCCACTTCACAGTTCTTAACAGCGCCATGCCCACATTGGGCGGGCACCACTGAATTTCCGGTTTGGGGTGCACAAACAGCGTTGCACGACGAAATGACGTCATAAGCTGCGCGCGCAGCTGAGCGGGCGCAAACACTTTGCGCTGGCGTTAAATGTCAACTGAAGTTGGGCGTAGGCGCAGATCGGCCTGCGCCCGGGCGCTAAGTGCCTAGCGCTCGAAATCTACCCCTCTTATGGCGCTAACGGCTGGCGAACGCAACTGAATTTCTAGGCCGAGCAATTTAAATCGGAAGCGTTGGTAGGCTGGGAGCCAATGTTGTTCTGCGAGCACAGGAATGATGGGGAACTGTAGTTGGTGTGGGTAAAGACCGCAGTTTTGGATGATTTATTGGATGGAGCACGGAAGATAGCAGACCAGCCAGGAGAACATTGGAATTGTCGATCATTTCAGCAGCAGCAGGTCTGAGACAGGAGAGGTGATGGGTGATATTATGAAGGGTCATTCTATGTGATGGAGCAGATATTGTATCACAAGTTGAAAACAAGGCCAAATAGGACACCGAGCTTTGAATAGTCTGGGTCAGTATATACTTCGAGTGGAAGGCAATACATGGCAATAAGAGAGGGGCGTGTGTCGACACTTGGGTGATTGTAGGGGCAGCGGAGGGAGAACGTGGCGCAAGTGTAAAGGGGGTAATGGGGCAAAGGGCGAAGTTCTTGATCCTTGTCTAAGAGAGGCTGCTTCAACATCCCTTTGGGAGTCATGATCTGGAGAAAGGTGCTGAATAAGTTCAACTACTTAACTTTCTTCTTGTTAAAAAAGCATTCCGTTTCCAAAACTGCGCAATTGGAGAAAGGAAATGATCAAATTCACGCAGCTCTTTTTTTCATTCAAAATTTATTAGTAATTCTTCAGAACACAGATTGTGATACATTTGTTTCTGCAAAAATAACTTCACTTTCCACATAGAATGATGCAGGACCGGTCCGAGGCACTAGTTATCTGCAAAATGACCCCCACTAGAGTGCGGGATCAGAGGCTTGACAATAACAGCAACATGTGTTGAATAACAAAAGAATATAAAATCCATCTTCAGGCTGTACTGTTGGGTTCAATGTACTATCTCAATGTACAATCACAGATTCACCATCACATAGATGAACAACAACTGGCTGTCAACTATATGCAATTATGCAAAATGCTGGATATGGTCTGGCAGTTACAACAAGGAGAGTGTGTGATTCACAGCTGCAGAATGCATGCAGTGAGATCAGTGCAGGAAGTTCACTGACTGTCCCAGGGAGGAGAATGTGTGATTCATAGCTGCAGACAACATGCAGAGAAATCAGTGAAGGAAGTTCTCTGACTGTCCCCGAGTGTGTGATTGACAGCTGCTGCCACTATGTAGAGATAAGTGGGGCGAATCTATGAATGTTAGGCGGGGAGTAGCTGAAGATGTTAGGTGGGGTCATGAGGAGCTGAGGGTATTGCGTTAGTTGGTCAGGAGCTGCGGGTGTTAGCTGGGGTGCTGAGGAGCTGAGGATATTAGGTTAGTTGGTCAAGAGCTGAGGATGTTAGCTGGGGTGGTGAGGAGCAGAGGATATTAGGTTCGTTGGTTAGGAGCGGAGGATGTTAGCTGGGGTGGTGAGGAGCTGTGGATATTAGCTTATTTGGTCAGGAGCTGAGGATGTTAGTTGGCGTGGTGAGGAGCTGAGGACATTAGGTTAGTTGGTTAGGAGCGGAGCATGTTAGTTGGGGTGGGGAGGAGATGATAATGTTAGATGGGGTCGTGAGGAGCTGAGGGTATTAAGTGGGGCCGGGAGTACCTGAGGAAATTAGGTTGGTTGGTCAGGAGCTGAGGATGTTCGGTGGGGTTGTGAGGAGCTGAGGGTATTAAGTGGGGCCGGGAGTACCTGAGGAAATTAGGTTGGTTGGTCAGGAGCTGAGGATGTTCGGTGGGGTTGTGAGGAGCTGAGGGTATTAAGTGGGGTAGGGAAAGCCGAGGATATTTGGTTGTTTGGTCAGGAGCTGAGGATTTTTGTTGGGGTGGTGAGGAGCGGCGGATGTTAGAAAGCGTGGTGAGTATCTGAGGATATATGTTGGGTGAGGAGGTGCTGAGGATATTAGGTGGGGTGGGGAAGAGCTGAAGATATTAGGTGATTGAGGAAGAGCTGAGGTTATTCGGTCGGGTGGGGAGGAGCTGAGGATGTTAGTTAGGTTGGTGAGGATCTGAAGGTCCAAGTTGGGTGGGGAGGAGCTGCGGATATTAGGTGGGGTGGGGAAGAGCTGAGGATGTTAGGTGGGGTGGGGAAGAGCTGAGGATATCGAAGTGCCAAATGGCCTACTCCTGCTCCTATTTCTTATGCTCTTATGTTCTTTTCCTCTGAAATGTTGGAACTGCCAATCAGAAATAGCGCCGTGTCCTAAACACAGTGGTTGCCCCGCTGGTGGTTGCATTTTCAGATTACCAGCGATTCCTGGTTTAATTCAGCTGATGAATGTCGGGATCTAATTATTACATTCCTGGACTGGAAACACTGGGATCCGCCTCTGGGCTACGCTCAGTTGTTCTGTCTATGAATTAATTGAGTAATTGAGGCAACTGGATATTTCACTGCACTTTTGAACTGATCTCTGAACTTGGACTGAGTCACTCCATAAATAAATGTGCTTGTGCAGCAACTTAAACTCAGAAGCATATATCCGACTTCTTGAAACGTATATAAAGAGTCATTGTAACCGAAGATATCTGTTCCTGCAATGCTATAGTATACGAATTGTGCAACAGAGGTAAACCACAGCAGAATAAAGCTGCCAGATATGGTGAAGAGTAAAATCGCAGATTTCCTTCTGCTCTCCATCTCTGGGTCACTACGATTCTCTCCCTTGCTCTGACCCCTCAGTCTCTTACGGACACGACTTGCCACTAAAATGTGTCTGACTGTCAGAGTGTTGAGCAACAAAATTAAAGCAAATGGAAGCAATGGGATCAAAATCGTAACAAACCATTCGTATCCAGCCCATCCAGGTTCAGTAAAATAGTTTAGTTTGGTGTCACATAACCACGTTGCATTGTTGATTCTCTCTTCAGTTTCATATGTAAAATAGATGGGAACGTTTTTAAAACTGAGCAGAATGCCAGTTGTTGCTAGAACCACAGCCGCGGTTTTGCCAGTGCAATATTTTGATTTCAACTTCTGGCAACAAATGGCGACAAATCGATCAAAAGTTAAAGTGACGGTGAACCAGACAGAAAAGTCAATACTTGCATAAATCAGGACACCGATAACATTGCAAATCGGGGTGAAGTTCAGAAAACTTTTTGGAAAATAATAATAATTGATCTCATACAATATGATATCAGAGAAAAGGTACAGTAGATCCGACGCTGCCATGGCCACCAGATAGCGATTGGTGCAGGTGGAGAGCCCACACTTTCCACGAGAAAGGATCATAATCACCAACAAATTAACTGTAAAAAAGAGGAGGGAAACGGGAGTGGAAATTACTGGTCAATTGGATTTTTATATTTTTATGACTGTGGCAGAAACTTTATAGGTTTACCTGTGGCCGGTCGGGTTTGCCAGGCATCAGCAAGCCTGGCAGCTAACGGGAGGTGAGGATAGCTTCAGGGAGATGGTAACAGTCTTCACAGCTGTTCTTATGTGCCAAGATTGACAGGAGTGCTTTCTCCCGGCCGCATAAGCTCCCTGCATCAGACCCTCCATACAAGGACCCCTGGGCATGGGGATGCGGATTGGAAAACTCCCCGGATTGGACACCACCTCCCAGCAGATTGGACAATCCCCGGGGGTGGGGATCAGAGATCTCCCCCAGAATCTGACACCAACCCAACCCCGTGGTTGGGGATCAGACTTCCCTTGGATCAGAACCCCCGGGTTGAAGATCAGACCTACCTGGCCTCCTCCAGTGTCCTTTCCGCTAGACTGGAAGCCAAGTCTGTCAAACAGGCTGACTTCTGGGTGGGCAACCTGTCAAGGACAAAAGACACACGGTGCGGATTTAAAAGTGCACAGCATGCGGGAAACCGTGACTTCCCGTCCTAAGCTCCGCTCCCGGCCTAAAAACCCGTCCTTGTTAATATCCAGGCCTCAATATTTGAGCAAAAGCAAAATACTGAGACTGCTTTAAATTTGATTAAATAAAACAGAGAATGCTGGAAACACTCAGTAGTTCAGCGTCTGTGGGGAGAGAAACGGAGCTGTCATTCCTACTCGATAACCTTTGGTCAGAACTGAAGATATTAGAGTTAACAGTTTTAAAGCAAAGACACAACCAAAGCTAAGCAGCGTACAGGGAGGAATGAACCAAGGTCTGTGATCGGGGGAAGGGGAGGAGTAAGAATATGGTTTCAGAGTATGTGTAAATGGTTACAGCTGAATAACAGAGGGAGAGAGAAGCATAGAAAAGATGATTAATAGTAGAAGGCTCCCGTGGCCCGGGAATGAGATGAAGAAAGGTAGGTGAACCTCCAGGATGTGGACCAGCCCGCCGGCCGTGTACCAATAGGGGAAACCCGTCAAGCACCAGCCACACCTCTTGCAATCCCACTGGCTCCGGTATAGCCATCCTCCATTACAAGCACATGCCGTCTGAGAAAATGCCATCAGTGCTAATCATCTGAAATTTTCAAATTAATTGTTAAGTACATCAACTATAAAGGGCCTAATCTAAAAATAATGTTCTGTTCCTCATTGATCTTCAGTAGAACAGTGTAGGAGGCCGAGAATAGAGAGGCCAGCGTGGGAGTGGGAGGTAGAATTGAAGTGGCAAGCAACCGTCACACTTGAGGACTGAACTGAAGTGTTTGGCAAAGCATTCATCTGCGTTGGCTTCTCGAATATAGAGGAGACCGCATCGTGAGCAGCCAATAGAAATTATTAGCGTGGACAAAGTACCAGTAAATCGCTGTTGCAACTGGAAGGAACGTTTGGGACCCTGGACGGTGGAAAGGGAGGAGATGAGCGGACAGGTGTTGCCGCTTCAGAGCTTGCATAGGAAGAGGCCAGGAGAAGGGGAGTGGATGTTGGTGTTGATGCAAGAGTGGACCAGGGATTTGGGAGGTGCCGGGACTGGACGGCATGAGAAGGTATGTTTGGTGATGCCCTTAGCTAGATGCGGATGAAATGGTGCAGCCTGATCTGTTGAATGTGGAGGTGGGTGGAGGGAAAGTGAGGACAAGGGAAACATTGTCTTGGTTCTGGCAGGGATGTGATGGCAGGAACGCAGGAAATGGCGCTGACACGGTCGAGGGCCCTGTCAACCACGGTGGAGGCGAATCCTTGGCTGGGACAAAATAAGATATTTAAGAAGCACTGTGTGGAAGGTGGCTTCCACGGAAGAAATGCGATGGAGGAGGAGAAATTGGGATGTTGTAATATATACCTTACCGGAAGCTGGGTGGGAGGAAGTATAATCACGTCAGCTGTCGGAGATGGTGGGCTTATACCAGTTATTGGTGGACAGCCTATCCACTGAAATGGAGTTTGAGGAGTCGAGAATGGAAAGGGAAGTATCAGGGCTGGACGGATTGAAGGCGAGGAAGGGTGGAATTTAGAAGAAATGTTGATTACATTTTTCAGTTATGAACGAAAAAAGGAAATGGCACCAAGAATGCAAAGGGGTCAGGAACAGGAACACGTAATGGGAATCGATCCCAGCCAAAGCCGAAGACTTAGAGTGGAATGTAGCGGGAATGGCGAGTGAATTGTGTCAGCTGTGGCTCAGTGTGTAGCACTCTCGCCTCTGAGTCAGAACGTTGTGGGTTCATAGTCCCACTCCAGGGACTTTAGCATAATAATCTAGGTTGATACTCCAGTGCAGTTCTGAGGTAGCGCTGCACTGTTGGAGGTACCATCTTTCAGATGAGACGTTAAACCAAGGAGCCCTTTGTTCTCTCACGTGGATGTTAAAAATCCCACGGCACTATTTCGTAGACGAACAGGAGAGATCTCCCCTGTGCCGTGGCCAATATTTATCCCTCAATCTACATCACTAAAGCGGATCATCTGGTCATCATAACATTGCAGATTGTGGGAGCATGTTGTGCGCCAATTGGCTCCAGCTCTTCCCACAATACAACAGTGACTACACTGCAAAAGTACTTCATTTGCTGTAAAGTGCTTTGAGACGTCAAGTGTTCGTGTTATGTGTGATAGAAATGCAAGTCAATATTTCTTTTGAACGGAACCAAACTAATAATTTCCAATTGCAGCACTCGGAATGTACGATGGTGGGGAGGCGGTAATATGGAAGGTAACTGACCGGGAAACGACCACATGGAGTCTGTCAGACAATATCCCATCCACTGTGAGAATAAGAGCTGTTCGGGTTTACTGGAGTTTGGACCGGAGAGAGGTGGACTAACATCGATGGAAGTATAAATGGGATATGGAGGGAAGCTCTGACCTTAGAAGAAAGGAAATGCCGCGTGTTGTGGGATACTGGGGACACAATGAACTTTTGGATGAGCATTCAGAGCCTGAAGAAGGGAGAGAGGTCTGTGAGGGGAGGAACTAAACAGTCCAAAAATAATTGAATAAATACCTCAAACAACTTAAAGACATTTAAAGTAGAAAGGGGGAGATAATTGATGAGGTAATCAAAGAGAGGTGAAATACTCTGGTTCGAATGTATAGCATTCATGCATACTTACAAGATAGGGAAGAGATAGCTTTATTTAAAGCGGAAGACAGAACAAGTCCAAGGAACTGTAGATCAATTAGCATAACGTCGGTAACGAAACCTAATGGTATCCTTACTCAGAGACTTAATAGAAAAACATCTAGAAAAACAAAATATAATTTAAGAGACGTCAGTACGTATTCCAAATTTAATTCTTGGTCAACCTTATCGAATTCTTTGAATTGATTTCAGAAAGAGTGGATGAGGGGAATGAAGTAGACGTAATGTACTTTACTTTTCTAATGGTCTTTGATAAAGTACCACATAGCGGACTCATGACTAATCTCAAAGCAAGTGGAGTTAGGGGACAAGCAGCAGAATGGATATTAAACTGGTTAGAAAAGCAGGATTAGGGGTTAAAGGTATTTCCTCAGATTGGCAGAAGGTGAAAAGTGTTGTTCCACAACAATCAGCGCTGGGACCACTGATGTTAATTATTAACATACACAATATGGACACGGAAGCAGAAGCACAAATTCAACATTTGAAGACGAATCCAACTTGAGAGTCGAGTTAATAAAGAGAAAGAATACAGCACAATACCTGAAGGCAACTTAATTACAGTATGCTTAAATGTGGGCTGCTGCATTTTGTAGAAAGCATAATGTTCTCTAATACTCCTAGCGAAATAATAGTCTGAAGGGATTCGAGGGGCAAAGGAGTTAAGGGGTACAGATTCACACATCAGTTAAAATAGAAACGCAGGTTAATAAGGCCAGAGAAATGCAACAAAACACTGGGGTTCATTTCTAGACAAATACAATTGAAAAACAAAGAGCTTATATGACACGCATCAAAAACCTTGGTTGTCCTACACTTAGCAAACCGTATACAGTTCTGACCTCCTTATATCAAAAAGGGGAGCGAGGCATTGGAGAAGGTGCAACATTTTTTACAAGGGTGATACGAGAATTGAGAGATTATAATTACCAAGTAATATTGAACAGGCTGGGGATCTTTTCTCTAGATAAAAGAAGGCTGAGTGTGACGTAATAGAGACCATTGACATGGTGAAGGAGTTTGATAGCATAGACGTAGCGAAGACATTTCCACTTGTGAAGGATTCCATATCTGGAGTTCATCAATATAAGATAGTCACTAATACATCCAATAAGGAAATCAGGAGAGACGTCTTACCTCAAACCATGGCTAGAATCTGGAACCTGCTTCAACCCGGAGTGGTTCAGGTGAATAGCATAGTTGCATTTATGGGGAAGATAGATACGTATATAAGGGAGAAAGGAATAAAAGGATAGGCTGATACTGTTAGATGGGCTGGAATGGGCAGAGGCTCGTGTGGAGCATAAAAACAGAGTAAAACCAATTAGGCCGAAAGGCCAGTTTCTGTGCTGTTAGTTTTATGTAATTCTCTGCAAATTTAGTATTATTAAATCATAGTCAAACGTTTTTACATATTATTGCAGATATTGACGTAGTTTGTTTATTGAAGTAGTGCCCTATTTATTTCATTATTAATAGTTTACTGATGTTATCCCTTACGGTCCTCAGACTGATCCCTGTATTATGAAAACCTGCGATGTATATTCTTCTGTTATACGGGTCTCTCTTCGAACAGCACACCTCCCTAAGCTAAGGACAGAGATCAGAGAACGTTACACGTGTGGAGACTCTGAAGCACAGATAAAAACTGATTGGTCAAACCTGAATCAGTTCCAGAAGTGGAGGATTCAATCACCACAGTCCAATATTCATCCTGTGTAATCGCACAGTAATAACATCCAGCTCCCACGACGCACAACTACACAGCACCGTTCTGGAGGACGGCGATTAAACATCTCAAACCAACTATAGTCTTTACACTAACTATACGTGGAGTAAAAATAATTCACAATACAGAGGATTTGAAAAATATTACAGTGCTGTCCTGCTGCTTACATTTCAGTGAATAGTCAACAGTAGCCACACTTGCTTAAAAATCTGTTTCTTCTCTAACCTTATCCAGTTCTGATGAAGGGTCATCGACCTGAAACGTTAACTCTGTTTCTCTCTCCACGATGCTGCCTGACTTGCTGAGTATTTCCAGCCTCTTATGTTGTTATTTTAGATTTCCAGCATCCACAGTATTTTGCTATTGTAACAGTTGTTTCTGTTGGTGAAGTTCAATAGGAAACAGAGCAACATCAATGCATTTCACGTTATATGTTTCTTAAACAACATTCCAACAACAGCAACAATGTTCCCCTTTGCCATCGATTACATTCGTATAGCACGAAGGCAACTCCACGAAGTGAAGAGATCAGTCACCTAATACAATGACTTCAAAGTAGATCTGTCTTGCTCCACTCCGATTAGTGACCCACATTCGCTACTGGACTACAGTGACAGATACTCCCAGTAATACATGACCGCTGGGGGCAGGTGTTGCACTCCAGCCAGTGACCTACACTCAGTCCAGTTCTACAGTGACAGACCCTCCCACTAATACCTTCCCTCAGAGAGTTACCTGCAATGAGGTCAGATTCAACAGCACATGATATTCCACTAAAGGCAATAACTTGATAATTCAGCGAAAGGTTTAGTTGGGCAATGGAATAAAACAGCAGAGCTAATTCAGGACACTTCTCTGAATGAAATTATATTACTGTTCGCGTGTCTGTATAAAAGGCACCACTAATCCAGCATGTACAATAATAAGTCACAGAGCAAAACCAGCGACAAGCTCACACGCAGATTTACACAACTTCAATGGTTATAATTACTTACCAGGAACACCAATGACGGCAAGGATCATAGATACATAGATACATAGAAGATAGGAGCAGGAGTAGGCCATTCGGCCCTTCGTGCCTGCTCCGCCATTTAATGAGATCATGGCTGATCCTTTAATTCAGTATCCCGTCCCCGCCTTCTCTCCGTAACCCTTAACCCCTTTTGCCCGTAGAAATATATCTAATTCCCTCTTAAATATATTTAATGAGCTGGCGTACACTGCCCTCTGTGGCAATGAGTTCCACAGGTTCACCACTCTCTGAGTGAAGAAATTCCCCCTCATCTCTGTCCTAAATGGTTTAGCCCTTATCCTTAAATTATGTCCTCTAGTTCTGTTTTCACCCGCCAAGGGAAACATTCCTTCTGCATCCAGTCTGTCTAGACCTGTCAGAATTTTATATACTTCTATGAGGTCCCCTCTCAATCTTCTAAACTCCAGTGTGTACATCCCTAAACTACATAGTCTCTCCTCATAGGTCATTCCCGCCATTCCTGGTATCAGCCTGGTGAATCGCCGCTGCACCCCCTCCATGGCAAGAACATCCTTCCTCAGATGAGGCGACCAAAACTGTACACAGTACTCGAGGTGTGGTCTCACCAGTGCCCTGTACAGCTGCAGCAAGGTATCCCTGTTCCTGTATTCTAACCCTTTTGCTATGAAGGCCAGCATACCGTTTGCCTTCTTGACCGCCTGTTGCACCTGCATGCTCGCCTTCAGTGACTGGTGTACAAGAACACCCAGGTCTCTCTGTACTTCCCCCTCTCCCAATCTATTGCCATTTAAATAATAATTTGCCCTCCCGTTCCTGCACCCAAGGTGGATAACTTCGCACTTGTCCACATTATAGTGCATCTGCCATTTATCCGCCCAATCGCCCAGTCTGTCCAAATCGCTCTGGAGCTTCCTGGTCTCTTCCTCTGAGCCCACCCCACCTCCTAGTTTAGTGTCGTCTGCAAATTTGGAAATGCTGCATCCGACTCCCTGATCCAGGTCATTAATGTAAATTGTGAACAGCTGGGGGCCCAGGACAGATCCCTGTGGTGCCCCACTTGTTACTGCCTGCCATTCAGAAAATGAGCCGTTTATTCCAACTCTCTGTTTTCTATCTGACAGCCAGTTCCCTATCCACGCCAAAACTTTCCCCTTTATCCCATGAGCCTCAATTTTCCATGCTAATCTTTTATGTGGGACCTTATCGAAGGCCCTTTGGAAGTCCAGGTACACCACATCTACTGGCTCTCCCCCATCTATTCTACCAGTTACTCCCTCAAAAAATTCCAATAGATTAGTCAAGCACGATTTACCCTTTGTAAATCCATGTTGACTCTGTCCTATCCTGTCCCCATTTGCTAAGTGCTCCGCTATTTCATCCTTAATGATGGACTCCAGCATTTTGCCCACAACTGATGTAAGGCTTACAGGTCTGTAATTACCTGCTTTTTCCCTACCCCCCTTTTTGAATAGTGGGGTAACGTTAGCTACCCTCCAATCCATCGGCACTGTTCCCGAGTCTAATGAATTCTGAAAAATCATCCTTAGTGCATCCGCTATCTCTAGGGCCACCTCCTTCAGTACCCTAGGATGCATGTTATCAGGCCCTGGGGATTTGTCCACCTTCAATCCCTTTAGCTTCCTTAACACCATATCCTTAGAGATATTGATTTGCGTCAGTTCCTCCTTTGCCAATGTCCCTATTTTTCCCGATATCCCAGGGAGGTTTTTTGTGTCTTCCTTCGTAAAGACTGACCCAAAGTATGCATTTAGTTGATCTGCCATTTCCTTATTTCCCATTATATATTCCCCCGTATCTGACTGCAATGGACCAACTTTGGTTTTCACCAGTCTTTTCCTTTTGATATATTTATAAAAGCTTTTGGAGTTAGTTTTTATATTTTCCGCCAGCTTGTTTTCGTAAGCTATTTTGCCCCTCTTGATCATGCCCTTTGCCCTCCTTTGCTCTATCTTAAACTGTTCCCAATCTTCCGCGCTGGCGCTTTTTTTGGCTATTTTATACGCCCTATCTTTGGATTTTATGCTGTCTCTAATTTCCCCTGTTATCCACGGTTGAGTCACCTTTTTAGATTTCCTTTTATGCCAGATTGGTATAAACAATTTTTGCAATTTTGTCATTCTATCTTTAAATGTTTGCCATTGTTTATCTACCTCCAGTCCTCTCAGGAACGTTGTCCAATCAGACCTACTCAGTTCCCGTCTCATGGCATCATAATTCCCCTTGTTTAAATTCAGGACCTTAGTCTCTGAGTCAATTTCTTCGCTCTCCATTTCGAGTGAGAAATCGATCATGTTATGATCGCTCTGACCCAAGGGTCCCCGTACAACAAGATTACTGATTAGTCCCTTCTCATTGCACAGTACCCAGTCCAATATAGCCTGTTCCCGAGTTGGTTCCTCGACATATTGATCCAGATAACCATCCCTTAAACACTCAAGGAATTCCTCCTCCTCATTATTTTTACTGATTAGGCTAGTCCAATCTATATGTAAGTTAAAGTCACCTATGATGACAGCTGTGCTCTTATTGCACGCTTCTCTAATTTCCCTCGTGATGCCCTCCCTAACCTCTATTTTACTATTTGGAGGCCTATATACCACTCCTATTAATGTTTTTCGCCCCTCGCTATTTCTTAGCTCCACCCATATAGATTCTGTATTAACTGAGTTAATATCCTTCCTTTCAATTGCATTTATCCCCTCTTTTACTAGCAATGCTACCCCTCCTCCCTTTCTTTTTTGTCGATCCTTCCTAAATACTGAATACCCCTGTATGTTAAGCTCCCAGCCCTGCTCACCCTGCAACCATGTTTCCGTAATCCCAATTAGATCATAATTATTAACCTCTATTTCCACAGCTAATTCATCTACCTTGTTCCTGATGCTTCTCGCATTAAGGTATAAAACCCTCAGGCTTTTTTTATGCTCACATTTTTTATGAATTAGTTTGGCCCTTTGTTTTTTGTTCCTCACCCTTTTACCATTTATTTCTGTCTGCCTTTCACTTTCCTCTATTTCACTACATAGGTTTCTAGAATATTTTCTGGATAAATTCAAATCTTGCAAGCATTATCTGTGTGAAGCGATCTGACCCTTTGTGCTGCAGAGAATCTCTCTGAATTAAACTCTGTGGCGATATTCTCCCAGAGACGTTACTTTATACCCTGCGGGATCTCCACGAGGACGTTGAGGTTGCAACATCGTTCAAATCATTTTTTTTGAAAAACAATGTACAAACAGATTACGACAGACGAGTTAAGTCCCTCGTGTGATAGAATATATTTAGTGCTGAGATTGAAATGAAAACCCCAAAGACTGGACAATTCTGCTCACATTAATTAACGAAGGAAACTTGTAAGCTGTATTCTCCAAGCATTGGTGTTTGTCCTAAAAATACAATCAGGCCCATATCAAGACCTCATGTTGTTTCGGTGATGTCCTTCACTCTGCTGTGGTCATTCAGTAATTAATTTCCAAATGTTTAATTGGCCTCTCAGGGCTGCTGTATTGTACTCTGTTATGCGGCTGCCCTCTTCAAGTGTTGCCATTGAGATAAACCATTAAAAGTGGAAGAATTGCGGCGATGGATTGCAGAACTAAATTAATATAGCCCCTCAAAATAATACAGCAGTTCAAAATGATGCAACTCCTCCAACCAATACAGGCCGTCCAAATTATGCTGCCCCTCCTCCAACTGATATGGCCCCTCCAACCGACACAACCCTTCATACTAATACAGCATTTCAAAGTACGGCCGCCCCATGAAGTATAATAACCCCTCAAACTAATGGAGGGCCTCAATCTAGTAAAACATACTCAAAATAATACAGCACCTCAAACTAATAAAGCACTTTATACTAACACAGCACCTCGAACTAACATAGCACCTCAAACTAATGTCAAGCAACAAACTAATACTGCACCTCCATCTAACCCAGCAGCTCAAAAACAAACAGCAGGTCAAAACAAATACAGAACCTCAAACTAATATCATGCAACAAGGAATACTGCACCTCAATCTAACACAGCACCTCAAAAATAAACAGCAGATCAAACAAATACAGCAGCTCAAACTAGCACAGCACCTGAAACTTACACAGCACCTCAAACTATTACCACGCAACAATGAATACTGCACCTCAATCTAACCCAGCACCTCAAAAATAAACAGCAGGCCAAACTAACACAGTACCTCAAACTAACACAGCACCTCAAACTAATACCACGCATCAAACTAATACTGCAGCTCAAACTAACACAACACCTCAAAAATGAACAGCAGCTCACACAAATACAGCACCTCAAATTAATACAGCGCCTCAAACTAATGGATAATACTCGAAATAATACAGCATCTCAAGCTAATAAAGTGCTTTAAACTAACACATCAGCTGAAACGAATACAGCACCAGCAATTAATAAAGCACCTCAAACGAATATTAACGTGAAAGTAATGCAGCACTTCAAACTATTAAAACAGCTCAAGCTTACACTAAACTTCAAACTAATAGCGCTCCTCAAACTAATACAGTTACCACAAACCAACATGTCATCCCAAATTAGCATGGCACCACAAACTAATTCGGCACAACAATCTCCAAATAATACAGCTCCTCCCATTCATAGGGCACCTCCAACTAGTACATCACCTCAATCTAAAACACTATCTCAAACTGGTACAGGACGCCAAGACAAAAAGAGCACCTGAAGCAATACATTATCTCAAACTAAAAGAGCAACTCAAAGGACGAGAGCACTTCAAACTACAACAGCATTTCAATCTAATACCGCACCTCAAACTAATAACGCACCTCAAACGAATGAAAAATAATCGAAATTATACACCACCTTAAACGAATACTGCAAGATTCACAGGTCACACACAGCGTACCCAAAAGGTATTAGGAATTGTAACGCATTTTGTTAAAGAGCTACAGTTTAAACGTAATCAGATACTATATGCGGTTGAAATAGATACAATTGACATACAACCCATGACCGATGAAGGCAATCTACGGCCGCGGAGCGGAAGGGGACGAATGGACGGGCGGACGGATGGATGGTGAGTCAGAACGGAGGTCTCGGCTCCTTGGATCCCTGAAGCCTATGGCAGTGGTCACTTCCGTTGGATCGTCCCTCGAGATTTTCTATGTGTTAGGCCGTAGCAAGCATTCATCCACCTCGCAGAAGCCTTCGCCCCTAAATGACTGTTTTCCTAACTCGGACGCCCGTTTTTATACGTTATTTCGATGGGGTGCAGGATACCTGTTATCAATCATTTTTACCCATCCCATTGTCCAATTATGAGTGAAGGGGAACCTCTGACAGCCCCCCCTTTCCATCATGCTGAGGTCAGCTATTGCCCTATCTCTGTTCTAAATGCCTTGTTGTCATTGTGATGATCTGAGACCTCGGTGCTCACCTGATGTGAGCGAAATTGCCTCCAGATCTTCAGCCAGGACCTATCTGCTGAGTTCGCAAGCCTAACTATGCAGAATCGTTATTCCTGTTATAACTTCCAATTTCTTCCACCTTCCAATAGAGCAACTCAAACTAATAAAGAAATTTAAACTAAAGCCGCAGCTCAATCTATTATAGCCCCTCAAAATGAAGAAGCACTGAAAACAAATACAGCAATGCAAAGCAATACAGCAGTTCAAACTAATACAGCAGTTCAATCTAATAGTGCACCTCAAACCATTCAAACTGATGCAGCCGCTACAACTGTCCCTCAAACTGATACAGATACTCAAACCGATATAGCACCTTGAATTTATTACAGAACCTCAAACATATTATAGGCGTTAAATGTAATACAGCAACTAAAACAAATGCAGCACCTCAAACAAATGCAGCACCTCAAACTGATACAGCAGCTCAAACTAATATAGCCCCTGAAAATAAAACAGCCACTAAAGTAATAGAGCACCTCAAGCTAATGCAGCACCTCAAATTAATTCTGCACCTCAATCTAAAAAGCGCACCTCCAACTAATAAGCCACCTCCAAATAATACAGCAGCTCCGATTAAGTATTTCACTGCAACCTAATATATTAACTCAAACTAATACAGCACTTCAAACTAAAATAGCTTCTCGAACCAATACAGCACCTCAAACTGATACAGCACCTCAAAGTTACATGGCATCTCAAATTAAAAATGTCACCACAAACTAATAAAGCACTTCAGACGAACACAGCACATTTTTTAATTCGTTTATGAGATGTGGGCGACGCTGGCAATGCGAGCATTAAATGGCCCATCCCTAATTGCCCTTGAGAAGGTGATGGTGAGCAGCCTTCTTGAATCGCTGCAGTCCGTGTGGTGAAGGTACTCCCACAGCGATGTTAGGGAGGGAGTTCCAGAATTTTGATCCAGCGATGATGAAGGATGGCGATATACTTCTAAGTCTGGATGGTGTGTGACTTGAAGGGGACCTTAGATGTGTTGGTGTTCCCATGCGGCTGCTGCCCTTGTCGTTATAGGTGGAAGGGCTTGCGGGTTTGGGAGCTGCCGAATAAGCTTTGGCGAGTTGCTGCAGTGCATCTTGTAGATGGTACAAACTTCAAGCACGGTACTCCAGTGGTGGAGGGTGTGAATATTAAATTTGGTAGATGAGGTGCCAATCAAGCGAGATGCTTTGTCCTGGACTTTGTGGAGCTTCTTGTGTGTTGCTGGAGCTGGTCTCATCCAGGCAAGTGAAGAGAATTCCATCACACTCCTGACTTGTGCCTTGTAGATGGCAGAACGGCTTTGGGGAGTCAGGAGGTGAGATACTCGCCGCAGAATCCCTAGCCTCTGACCTGCCCTTGTTGTCAAAGTACATATATGTGACTGCACCAGTTAAGTTTCTGCTCAATGGTAACCGCCAAGATTTTGATGGTGGGGGATTCGGCGATGGTAATGTCATTGAATGTCAAGGGGCAGTAGTTACTAATTGCCTGGCATTTCTGTGGCGCGAATGTTACCTGCCACTGATCAGCCCAAGGCTAAACATCGTCCAGATCCTGTTGCGTGCGGGCTTGGACTGCATCATCATCTGAGGAGTTGTGAATGGCACTGAACACTGTGCAGTCGTCACTGAACACCCACATTTCTGACCTTATGCTGGAGCGAAGGTCATTGATGAAGCAGCTGGAGATGGTTGGGCCTAGGTCACTGCCCTGAGGAAGTCCTGCAGCGAAGTTCTGGTGCTGTGATGATTCAATCATCACAGCCACCTTACTTTGTGCTAGGTATGACCCCAGCCAGTGGAGAGTTATCTCTCCGATTCCCATTGATTTCAGTTTTACTAGGGTTCCTTCATGCCACGCTTGGTCAAATGCTGCCTTGATGTCAAGGGCAGTCACTCTCACTTAACTTCGTCAATCCAGCTCCTTTGTCCATGCTTGCACTAAGGCTGTAATGCTTTCGGCAGCCGAGTGGTATTGGCGGAACCCAAATTGGGCATCAATGAGCAGGTTATTGATGAGTAAGTGCCGTTTGATAGCACTGTCGATGACACCTTCCATCACTTTGCTGCTGCTTGGGAGTAGACTGATAGGGCGTCAATTGGCTGGATTGGATTTGCCCTGCTTTATGTCGACAGGAAACACCTGGGCAATTTCCTTGCCACCAGAGTGGATAACCTCGCATTCATGCACAATTTACTGCATCTGCCATGCATCTGCTCAATCATCCAACCTGTCAAAATCATACTGGAATTTCTCGGCATCCTCCTCACAGCACGCACGCCCACACAGCTTTGGTTCTTCCACAAATTTGGAGATGTTACATCTCTTTCCCTCCTCTAGATAATTAATATATATTGTGAATACCTTGGGTCCTAGCAGCGATCCCTGCGGTACCACACTTGTCACTGCCTGCCACTCAGAAAAAGACCCGCTTATTCCAATACTTTGCATCCAGTCTGCCAAACAGTTCTCTATCCAATTCAGTACATGACCCCCAATCCCATGTGGTTTGACTTTACACGCTAATCTCGTTTGTGGAACCTTATCGAAAGCCTTCTGAAAGTCCAAATACACCACATCCAAATGGTTCTCCCTTATCTATTCGACCAGTTACATCCTCAAAACAATCAATAGATTAGTCAAGCATGACTTAACTTTTGCAAAATAATTTTTACTTTGTGCGATCTTGTCACTGGATTCCAGGTGTTCTGCTCTTACCTCATTTATAATGGACTCTAGCATTTTCGCCACTACCGATGTCAGGCTTACCGTTCTATAATTCCCCGTTTACACCCGTTCTTCCTTTAATGCAGAAAGTGGGCTGGGGGAGCACGTTGGGGAGGACAAAGCAAGAGCAGGATCATGAAATGTCCACTCCCTATAGAGCTCGAGAAGGGAACACTACCTTTCGTGGTTGGGGGATTCCTGGTGAGAGCGAGGAGGGGATTATTTAAATGACATGAGAGCTGTCATTGGTGAAGTGGGACCTGCACCGTTTCAGGATCATAAAAGGATTTTCCAATGGTGGTGTAATATTCTGGGATGGTGGCAGTCAGGAAACATACCGGAAAAACAGAGGGTTCATATGATTCTACGAGTTTCAAGTAATTACCGGGAATGGTGGTAAGATTTTAAATAAACCACAAGTCCCTGCTCGGTAGAATAATATTTGCTAACTTCGGTGCTCACTCAGGGCCACAGCTGATAAAGTGCCTCGCATCATTACCAGGGGAAGGACCAGGGAAGCGGGGGAATCTAGGTTACTTTTGTGTAAATATTTGGAAACTAATTGGATTCAAATCAGTTGTTATTGGGATGTTACACATAGTGAGATTATTTCGACATTTCTACCCACCCAGGTCCACCCCACCGCCCCCCCCCACACACCTCAGTAATGCTGGAATCAGTTGCCTGGGTCGGGGAAGAGATTTTTGATAAATGGATGGCTTGGGTAGCAATCATGTATCAGTGAGCTGCAGGTATCTCAGTCATGGAAGTCAGATACGGGCTACATGAATAGGTAATTCTCTGGAGGGATCGCATGATGGGAGCATGTCCACTTGGTGCCTGGGTCCCGAACCGTTAGTTGATGGAGGACAGGAATAGACTGGCTAAAGAGTTACAGAAGTTAAAATAAAAGTTGTAGAATGAGGAAAATGAAGCAAGGATCACAGCAGGGAATCCAATTCGTGAGTTCGGGGGAAGATTCTTCAAGTGAGGTGGAATTGCAATAGGGAGGCTGCGCCTCAACCACACGTGTCATTCCTTTAGGACCCTTACTAAAGAATAGGGGTGGCCATCCCCTGATAACGGAATGTGTGGAAGGACAGCGGGAAATATCTTTGTTTGTCACATGGCCTACGTTTCCATTTACAGAAACATTAAAGGCGCCGCTGGTCTCTGGGAGGCCACTCCCGTCATGCATGATGTTATGATTCAAATAGAGAATAGGGTATTTGCGCATTAGTGCAGCCGATTATCTCCACAGAATCCCATATGGTCCTTACTGCGTACGCCGACACTTACACAGTTAGGGGCAATTGTTGACCCAGCGATTGTGCTGCTGTGGGAATCGAATTGTGGAACGGGCCAGTTCCAGTGTCAATGGCCAATGCGATTGCTGCGGTTAAGCTGGTGGGTCCAAACGAACCACCGCCTCGCCCCACAGATTGCGGACAATATTGGGGAACCTGGTTGGCAGTATGGGCACCCACATCCTTGCCCGCTAGACGAATGAAGTTTGAGGTGATCCTGGAGGGAGGGGGGCCCTCCCCAGAGCCAGCACACCTTCACCAAGAGGAGCAATTGCTGAGACTATACAGCGACTGTTTATGAAGGATTGTTTCGACTTGTAGCTCCCCATGTTCATCGCCCATATGACCTGTTCAAAAGCCTGATGGGAGATGGCGGTTCATTGTGGACTATCAGGAACTAAAGAATGTTTCCCAGCACGTGGCCCCAATGGTTGCGGCTTTCCCTGAAATGACGGTGCGTTTGGATCCGGAATTGAACTGTTTCACAGTTCTGGACATCGCTAACAGCTTCTGCTCCCTCCCCTTGCATTCAGACATTCTGTATTGCACTGCCTTTACTGTCGATGGAGTGCAGTACCGCGGGGCGGTTTTGGCACAGTGATACTTTGAGAGAGCTGCGATCTTTCACACGATGGTGAAATGTATTTTAGATTGTAGTTCCTTCAGGGATGGAATCATGCTGTATGTGGACGACATATTGATCCAGTCTCCATCTATGGAGCATCACAAGACTGAGGTCTGGTGTCTTCTCCAGACCTTGATAGACGAATGTTTGATGTGAAAACCCAGTAATGTTCAACTGTGCAAACCATGGGTTGTATATCTGGGAGTTCAGTTGGTGCTCGACGGGATGTCCATTATGCAGGATCGATAAGTGAACTGTTAAAATTTTCCCTCCCATACTGCGATGCAGTTATTCTTGGGACTCACGGGGATTTGTGGAGAGTTTGTGCCCGACTATTCTCGAGTTGTTAATCCGCACCAACAGTTGTTGTGTAGCTCCTCTATTCATTGGACGGAGAAGCAGAATTTTGATATAATATTTCAATAGTGCACAAATAATAATTGTCCCAGGCATGCACAAGCCCTTTATAATTGAACCCATGGCGTCTGATCTGACTATCACAGACATCATTGTACAAGCCGTGGGATATCAGCAGCACCCGCTCGCCTACTGAGCAGGGTATTGCATTCCGCAGACATTAAATGCGCCCCTTGTGAAAACACCGAAATAGATGGTCATTGGAGTAGCGGCAAAATCCAATACCTGACCGGGAATCAATCTGTAATTTTGCGCTCCCAACACGATTCTCTACAGTTGCGGAGTGGGGGTAGCATTCATTTGAGGGCTGTTTCCAGCTTACGAATTCTCTCCTGGATGTGCATTCCTCTGTCAGCTAATGTTCCATTTGAACGGCTAACGGAGCCTCACACGGAGGTTATGGGCCTTCTGGTAATGGGTGAAATGCATGAATGTGAACCACGCACGGACCCTGCAGCACGGCCGATAGTTGTGGAGGGTCATGCAGTCGAAGCTAAAATCGTCCGGTTTAAGATGGTGGTTCTTTTCTTCAGGACGGTAGCTGTCAGCTGAGGTTTGCAGTTGCTATTATTACCAAGGGCCTGGTCCAGCAGGAATTTAGATTCAGAGTTGAAAATGGGGGCACACAGGTGGGAGAATTAATGGCCCAAATACACTTGGTGGGCGAAGTTTACCACACAAATCAAGATATCGTAGTTGTGGCAGATTTGTATTACGGTGTTAAATGAACATTTCTCGCTTTACAGTGGTGGGCTCGTAACAGCTTTATGACAACTAATGGGCCAGACATTAAACATAGACATAATAGCAAAATACTGCCGATGCTGGAAATCTGAAATAGCAACAGAAGGTGCTGGAAGCATTCAGCAGGCCAATAATCATCCGTGGAGAGCGATGCACAGTTAATGTTTCAGGTCATTGTCCCTTCGTCAGTAGTGATAAAAGTTGGAGATGCAGGTGCAGTGACAGGGAAGGGTTTGGGAGGAAGGAACTAAAGGGACAGTCTGGGCTTGGATTGAAGGCAGGAGAGATAAAATGTTGTTAATGCGGATGGCAGAATAACCAACAACTGCCGCCTGAAAAAATTGGGGGTGGGTGTTATTGCCTGAAATTGTAGAACTCAATGTTGATTCCAGAAGGCTGTACAGTGCCTAATCGAAAGATGAGGTATTGTTCCTCGAGCTTATGTTGAACTTCATTGGAACAGTGTAACAGGCTGAGGACAGAAATGCCAGAGTGGGAGTGGAGGGGAAAATTTAAGTTACACGCGAGCAGAAGCACGGGGTCACACTTACGAACTGAATGGAGGTGTTGCACAAAGCGGTCACCCATGATGCGTTTGGTCACCCCGATGTGGAGGAGACCAAATCGTGAGCAGTGACTGCATATACAGTTGTGGAAAGTTTTACATGAAACAGATGTTAGCAAACGTGGAAAAACCTTTGATCCGCTTCAGAATCTTGTATGTTTCACTGAGATAACCTCTCATTCTTCTAAACTCCAGAGAGTAAATGCCCATTCTACACGATCGCTTATCATAGGACAGCCATCGCATCACAAGAATCAACCTAGTGAAGCTTTGTTGCGCTGTCTCCAAGGCAAGTATATCCTTCCTTAGATAAGGAGACCAACAATGTGCACATTACCCCCAGGTGTGGTCTTACCAAGGCCATTTACAATTGTAGCAAGAGTTGCTTATTCTTATACTCCAACCCCCTTGCAATAAAGGATAACAAGCCATTTGTCTTCCTTATTGCTTGCTGTACCTGCATGCTAGGTTTCTGTGTTTCTTGCATGAGGGCACCCACATCTTACTGAAAACTAACATTTGAAAGTTTCTCACCATTTACAAATATTCTGTTTCTCTATTCTTCCTACTAAAGTGCAGAACCTCGCATTTCCCTACATTATACTCCATCTGCCACCTTACTGCCCATTCAGTAAGTCTATGTATAGCTTTTTGCAGACTATTTGTGTGCTCCTCAGAGCTTGCTGTCGCACCTAGCTTTGTATCATCAGCAAACTAGAATATATTGCACTCGGTCCCTTCATTTAGGTTAATAATATAGATTGTAAATAGCTGAGGCCCCAAAACTGATCCTTGCTACACCCCACTAGTTACACCTGCCAACCTGAAAAAGATCAGTTTTTCCCTACTCTCTGTTTTCTGTCCATTAACCAATCCTCTATCCATGCTACTATATTACCAGCAAACCCATGAGCCTTAATCTTGTGTAGTAAACTTATATGTGGCACCTTATCGAATGCCTTTTTGAAATCTTAATATACTACACCTACTCGTTCCCCTTCATCGACACAGCTAGTTGCATCATCAAAAAACTCAAATAACTCTTTCAAACAATATTTACTTTTCATAAAACCATGTTGACTCTGCCTAATCATGTTAAGATTTTCTAAGTGACTTGATACCACTTCCTTAACAATAGATTCCGACATTATCCCGATGACTGATGTCAGGCTAACTGGTCTGAAGTTCCGTTTTTTTCTCTCCATCCCTTCTTGAATAGCGACGTTACATTGGAGCCATTCCAATCCGCTGGGCCCTTTCTAGAAACTCGGGAATTTTGGAACAACAAAAGCAATGCATCCGCTTTCTCTTCAGCCAACTCTTTTAGAGCCCTAGGATGTAGGCATTCAGGTCCAGAGAATTTGTCGTTTTATTGCAGCAATAAAACAATTGGAAGAGCTGAGTGCCTGATTGTTTAGTTTATGATGTTATTCTGGGTCATTTATATGTATCTTTGATGTAGCATGATTTATTGATTTTATGCATGGAATGAAGTGCTCAAAGATGAAAATTGATATAAGAAATGCAAGGGAACATTGTTTAGCAGCTCACACTGGACTTGGATAGGGTGTGTCTCGAAAGCTCTAATACTAATTTTTTGTGGTATGAAAAACTTGTTCATTCATACTGATTGCCGATAGTATGAGGTTTCAATATGTACCCGATCCTGCATTACAACAACTCATTGTGTGTGCAATCTGGCGTTTAAAGTAAGAAACCAAAAGGAACAAGAAAGCATTCCAACACTGGTTATGCACTCTCATGTTGAAGTTGGTCTTTCCTGGCAAATGTTATTTGTCACTTAGCAGCCCATGCCTGGATGCTCCCTAGTCTTTGTTGCATAAGACTGCTTCACTATCTGTTGAATTGAAAAGGAAGCTGAACACTGCAATCATCAGTGAACACCACGACTTCTGAGTGACTGTGTTGATATCTGAACTTGACCTTTTTCAAGGTATTGGTATGTACCCAAGTCTCACTGGGGTTTTTGGTATTCGAAGGACCTCCCTGAGGATCTCAGCAGTTACACCGGGCTTTGTGAGTGGGCTAATATTTGTAATATACCAATATTTGAATTGTGTTAATATTTGTGTATTGTTAATTTTTGATCAAGTTATTAATTGTCTTTTGTTAATATTTGGTTTATGTTAATTCTTGGATCGTATTAATATTTGGAAGACTGGAAACTGTGATATCATTTTAATATATAAAAGTCATTACCTGCAATCAATAACTGCACGGAATAGCACAACAGTATTTATTGCGGGGGTGGTGTGGGAGTCTCCACGAATGCAAGTGTTTACCAGACGGTCCCTGGGACTTGAAGAGTTTACCTGATGGTCCCTGGCAATATAAATCTTTAATGGATAATCTCTGAGAATGTAAGTGTTTACCGGAGGGTCCCTGTTAATGTAAGTCTTTACCGAATGCTCCCTGGGGATGTAAGTGTTTACTGGATGGTCCCTGGTAATGTAAGTGGTTACTGGATGGTGTCTGGTAATGGAAGTGTTTACCAAATTGTCCCTGGGAATGTAAGTGTTTCCTGGATGATGTCTGGGAATGTAAGTGTTTACCGGATGATCCCTGGGAATGTAAGTGTTTATTGGATGGTGTCTGCGAATGTAAGTGTTTACCAAATGATCACTTGGAATGTAAGTTTTTACCTAATATCTTTGAGAATGTAATAGTTTACCGACTCATCCCTGGGAATGTAAGCTTCTTACTGGATTGTCCCTCAGAATATAGTTGTTTAACGATTGTCCTTGGGAATGTACGTGTTTATCAGATATTCCCTGAGTATGTTTAGCACATGTGCCTCCGGCCATTCACCTTAGATCGTACACAGACGCCTTATTCCACCAGCCAGGTTTAAACTTCGGACTCAGTCTCTCCATTGAACAGGTTATTGGTCACTCTGGAATGTCCCTTTTGACCGGGGAGAATGGATTAGACACAGTGGCCAGTTTTTTCTGATCAGAGGCTTCCTGCATGCGGACGCCTCCGATGTGGAAAAAAATCTATGCATTTAACTGAAGGCTCCAGAGGTCCGGCCATTTCCATTAGAAAGCGTCCCTGGGATCATGTGGGCCATGGGGAGCCAATGGGTGAACGGAATCTCCCTTCATACTTTTGACAGCTTAGACATGACAAAAGTATGAATGGAGATCATTCCAAAATGACATCAAAATATTAATTAATGTTTTAAAATATCACGTTTTAAAAATGATTTCAAATGACATTAAATTACATATTTTAATCAAAAATCTCATTTTTTGAAAAAAACATTTTTTCTACGGCACTAAAGATGACTTTCCTTTAAAAAAAATATTTTTAATTGTAAATGACTGAAAAAAGTCTTACTTTTTATATACTTATGCTGGGAAAAGCAGGCCTTATGCCTGCTTTTAACTGGCGCAAGATTTTACAGAATTTCAGAGGTTCTGCAGAAGGTGGAATTCTCTGTCCGTGGCAGCCCTTCTGCAGTGCAGCTGGAGGATCAGTAACTGGCATTTGCGAGATCCCTGCGGGGAGTACATACATCGTACACACCAGCATGTTTAGTAAAATATGGGCCATTATTGGAACAATTCAGTTCGATTGCAGGAAATCCTTCAGCCTTTATTTAATGAATTCACCAATTAGATTGAAGGGATATTTCACCTCAATCTTCACCTGCTCTCTTAACTTAGTCTCGATCATGGCATAAATACAGGTGTTTGTGCAGCAACTCAGGAGCTGGAGCTTGAATACCATTTCAGTAACCAATCCAGGAAGGGATTCAACATCACCAAGAAAATATCACATTCTGTTCCATACAGAATCCAACATAAACAACGCCCAAAGCAGCATGACATTCCAAGAGATAACAAACAGTAAAATGATAGATTTCCGGCAGCTCGCAATCTCTGGGTCTCGGGGAGACTTCCCACTGCTGGTACCCCGGAGCCTCCTTCTGGGATCTGCTGGCCACTAAAATGGGACTGACGGTTAAATCATTGAGCAGCAGAATCAGAACAAATGGGACACCCGTGGTGAGAATATAATGAAGGTGTTCGATTGATGTCCACACCTGCGAATAAGTAAGTAAGCGTGTTACACTGCAAAATCACAGAATATTATAACGTTTATATTTGCTCGTATACAAGAAATATCAGAAAATGTCTTTTAAACAACTCAGCAAAGTCACTGTTCCCAGAACCACAGTCGCCGTTTTCTCAGTGCATTATTTACTTTTCAGCTTCTGGCAACAAATGGCAACAAATCGATCAAAGGTGAAAGTGACGTGAAACCAGACAGAACAGTCTGTGGCTGCAAAAAGTAGGTCGGCGTGGATATTACACACGGGGATATACTGCATGAAAATAAATGTTTACCTATGAACAATCGGAATGTGCCTCAGTAAAAGATCGAGGATAGCCACCAGTAGACCCACCACTGCCATGGCAACCAGCTAGGGAGTGACACATTTGCAGAGATCGCATTTCCCCGAGACAGGATCATAATTGTCACTATAAGGGAAGGGGGAAAAGGGAAATTATACCAGTCTGGGAGCAAAAGCCGAAGTTCGATGGAATGCTATGGTGAAATCTGCAACGCATTATCGACATCCCATGATGTAATTTAATTCTATTATCTCTGGAGCTGAATACAGAGCTTCCTGTAAGAATAATCCATAATATATTGTGCAATCAATAAATGAATGAGAAAAAATATCATATGAATGTAACAGATTGTTAATCAATGAGAGATTAAATGATAGCTCTAACTTTAGATTAGCAGCGCCCGAGGTAACAGGGACGCAATGGACTCGAACCTATAAGAAGCCTTCATGTCCCGGGATCAATATGTTTCGCTTCTGTTCCCCAGTGTTATGGAGGGTAAATCCCACTTGGATTCCTGTTACATTTAGAACTCAAATGAGTGCAACATTAAACTGCAGAAAATGCAAAATTGACATGCAATAATTACAGGTAATTGTAATTATTAATGCATCGATGTAATATTCAGATGCTTAGATATTAAATACAAGTGCATTGCAGTTATTTAGAGAACTAGGCTGTAAGAAGTGTTTTGAAGATCGAATTTTCTTGATTTTTGTTGAAATACACAAATAAGATTGGACTCTGACTTTCAATAATTTTATATCATTGACCATGTAAAGCCCCACTAAATGCATTTATTTCCATCGAAATGAGATGAATTATTTTTAAAGGGTCTAAAAACAAATGAAAATGATTTATTGTTGTACATTTTCACCTGTAGGTTTCAAATTCGTGCACAGAAAATTAGATGAGTAAATATCAAAGGATTGTCTTATCCTCAGTAGTTCATTTACAATCAGCTGGGATCGTATATCCTAAAGTAGAGCAGGGGGCAATAGAGAATCACGCTGGGTCCCGCTGAGAGATCTACTGAAATTTGGGAGAAGAATATGGGATTCAATTACAAATTCAAAACAAAGATTGGAAATAAATGTATTGCCATCGGACTGAATGAACATTTTGTGAGAATGTAAATTATCCTTGTAATCCTATTCCATCCGGCATAAGCAGTGACACAAATGCAGAACTGGAGATGGTGGGAAAGGACACACTGACTGGAACTGAATAAATAGAGGATAATGCAGACATTGAAAGGCCTGCCAAGATTTGCTCCTCTGACTCTGTCTTTGGAACCACTCGGAGCAGAAGGTGAAAAGTCGCCTAAACCTTAACTAATTCCTCTGATCTGTTACAAATATACAGTGTAGAGAGCAGACTGAAAGACTTGATCGTTAAATCAACAGACACGTCCAATATATTTGCTTGACATGGATATAGAACATTTGAATCTTGGTAATACTGTATCATGTACATAATCTCTGGCCAATAGCAGCACAGATGGGATGGGGAATGACAAGGAGAGAAACACAGTTAAGCATTATTTACATTATTAATATCTGCATATACAGACTTACCAGGGGCACCAACTGCATTGAGGACGTGCCAGTATTTTTACACAAATAACCAAAAGTGTTCATAAAGACATAACAATTTGAAGCACATAATACCATTAATAACTAAGTAACCCAAAGTAGATAGGAAGTATAATATTACAGTATGTAAGAAGTCACACAACACCAGGTTATAGTCCAACAGTTTTATTTTAATCACAAGCTTTCGGAGCGCTGTTCCTTTGTCAGGTGAAGTGGAGAGATGCATAAAGTCAGAGCTTATATAGTCAGAGAATAATGCCAGATGATTACAGTTAATCTTTCTAACTGCCATTTATCATACCTCGGCAGAGAGATAATCACAGCAATCAAAGGTGTGAATGGTGTCCAAACAGGTCAGGCAGGAAAATAATACATCAAAGAAAAATGAGGTGGGGTCACAAGGGGCCAAATGTTGCAGATGCTCGGGTCTGTATGAAAAACAAAGAACAGACAAAAAAACATTTATTTTGCGGGAAATCACAGCAGGTCCAGCCGCATTTGTGTAGAGAGAACAAGCCAATGACGACTCGAGTCAGGATGACCCTACGTCAGGTGGGGTTACATGTAGCGTGACATGAACCCAAAATCCCGGTTGAGGCCGACCTCATGAGTGCGGAACTTGGCTATCAGTTTCTGCTCTACGATTTTGCGTTGTCATGTGTCTCGAAGGCCGCCTTGGAGAATGCTTACCCGAAGGTCGGAGGCTGAATGTCTTTGACTGCTGAAGTGTTCCCCAACTGGGGGGGAACACTCATGTCTGGCGATTCTTGTGCGGTATCCATTCATCCGTTGTCGCAGTGTCTGCATGGTCTCGCCGATGTACCATGCTCCCGGGCATCCTTTCCTGCAATGTATGTGGTAGACAATGATGGCCGAGTCACATGAGTATGTACCATGTACCTGGTGGGTGGTGCCCTCACGTGTGATGATGGTATCTGTGTTGATGATCTGGCATGTCTTGCAGAGGTTGCCGTGGTAGGGTTGTGTGGTGTCGTGGTCGCTGTTCTCCTGAAAGCTGGGTAATTTATGGTGAACGGTGGTCTGTTTGAGGTTAGGCGGCTGTTTCAAGGTGCATAGTGGCGGCGTGGGGATGGCCTTAGCGAGGAGTTCATCATCATCGATGACATGTTGAAGGCTGCAAAGAACATGGCGTAGTTTCTCCGCTTCAGGGAAGTACTGGACGACGGAGGGTACTCTGTTGGTTGTGTCCCGTGTTTGTCTTCTGAGGAGGTCTAAGCGATTTTTTGCTGTGGCCCGTCGGAACTGTCGATCAACGAGTCGAGCGTCATATCCCGTTCTTACGAGGGCGTCATTCAGCATCTGTAAGTGTCCATTGCTTTCCTCCTCGTCTGAGCAGATCCTTTGTATTCGCAGGGCTTGTCCATAGGGGATGGCTTCTTTAACGTGGTTAGGGTGGAAGCTGGAGAAGTGGAGCATCCTGAGGTTGTCTGTGGGCTTGCGGTAGATTGAAGTGCTGTGGTGTCCATCTTTGATGGGGATTCGTTTGACCAAGAATGGAACCATTCTGAGGAGTAGTCCATGGTGACTTTGATGGTGGGATGGAAATTGTTGATGTTATCGTGTAGTCTTTTCAGTGATTCTTCGCCGTGGGTCCATAGGAAGAAAATGTCATTGATGTATCTGGCGCATAGCATTGGTTGGAGGTCGTGTGCAGCGAAGAAGTCTTGCTCGAACTTTTGCATGAAGATGTTGGCATATTGGGCTGCGAATTTGGTCCCCATGGCTGTTCCGTGTGTTTGGGTAAAGAACGGGTTGCCGAAGGTGAAGACATTGTGGTCAAGGATGAAGTGGATGAGTTGTAGGATGAAGTCTGGAGATTGGCTGTTGTTGGTGTTCAGTACGGAGGCTGTTGCAGGGATACCGTCATCGTGGGGGATAATGGTGTAGAGTGCCGAGACGTCCATCGTGGCGAGGAGTATTCCTGGCTCAACTGGTCCGTGGGTGCTGAGTTTCTGAGATGCGGCTGGGCATGCTGTGATTTCCAGCAAAAAAAAATGTTTATTTGTCTGTTTTTTGTTTTTCATACAGACCCCAGCATCTGCAACATTTGACCCCTTGTGACCCCACCTCTTTTTTCTTTGATGTAATGTTTTCCTGACTGACCTGTTTGGACACTATTCACACCTTTCATTGCTGTGATTATCTCTCTGCGGAGGTGTGATAAATGGCAGTTAGAAAGATAACCTGTAATCATCTGGCATTATTCTCTGACTATATAAGCTGTGTCTTTATGCATCTCTCCACTTCACCTGCCGAGGGAGCAGTGCTCTGAAAGCTTGTGATTCGAATAAAACTGTTGGACTATAACCTGGTGTTGTGTGACTTCTTACATTTGTCCACTCCAGTCCAACACCGGCATCTCCACACCATGGCCAATATTACAGTAATACATGTTTTATAGAATAAATACCTGGACATAGATGCCTACCAGGAACACCAACAACAACGAGGAGGGGATAGTAAATCTTCTGCATACCCTGAAATATTCTCAGTATTCTTATTATCCGCAATGCTTCAAGCATACTTCCAAAATTAAAATTCAAAACCATGATGACGCCCCTGTGAGTCGCTGATGGTATATATGCTGGTGACAACGCGCTGATTGTGTGAGGTGACACAGTGACGGGAGACTCTTATTTAGCGGAGAGAGAAATCCCCGAGTGACATCATGAGCCATTATTGAAACTGACATTAATTATGTTCATTGAAAAAACAGACTAATTGAACCCTTGTTACGGTACACCTTACTTCAACAGAATCTAGTTCAAGGTATTGTACACTGCTTTAAATTGAATGTGAGCAAAGCAAAAATATAAAACTCCCCCATTAAATACCGAGACAGAACAGAAAGAGCGGAGCTTCTCTTCCTGCATTGAATTAAAAGTGATGGAAAAAGCAATGAATAAAGGCAGAAAAAAATGGATTGCCTAAACCTTTTCTCTGGTTTATCCATCCCAAGTCAATCGGGTACAAACTTCACAATAAACACTTTTTCTTAAATGGGTAGAAAATATCTATCTCAGCTTTGAATATACTCAGTGACTCAAGTTCCACAGCCCTTTGCGACAGTGAATTCCAAACCTCAGTTACCAGACTGGGATTGTGGCAGGTGGTGAGAGAACCAACATGAGAGAATAGCGTGCTTGACCTCGTCCTCACCAATCTACCTATCGCAAATGCATCTGTACATGGTGACATTGGTAGGACAGGACACTGCACAATATTTGCGGACAATGAGCCTCGACTTTGCAGTGAGGATACCCTCCATCGTATCATGTGCCACTACCATCGTGCACAGTGGGATGAAATTAGGGAACCAAGCGATCCCACACCAACAGATTAGATGAGTTCAAAGCTGTCATATACAGTCCTGAACAATTAAGCCGTTTCCCAATAGCCATGAAAATTTATGCTTTTCAAGTGTATATCCATTCACCTTATGAAATTTACCAATAAGAAATACATAAATACCTGAATTTCTACAGCGTCTTTCACGAACTCAGGATGTTCCAAAGCGCTTCACAGCAAATGAAGTACTTTTGAAGCGTTGTCACTGGTGTAGTGTAGGAATCATGGTAGCTATTTTTCGCACAGCAACCTCCCACAAAGAGCAATGTGATAAAGGTCAGGTCATCTGTTTTAGTGATGTTGATTGAGAGGGAAATACTTGCAAGAACACCAGTGAGAACGCCCTGCTCTTGTTGGAAATTGTGCCGTGAGAACTGTAATAACCAACTAAGAGAACTGCGTGACCAAAGATCTTCTATTTGCCCAATGTCTCTTTTAACAATTATATTGTATCTGTGTCCTTTTAGTAATGACAAGGCAACCAGTCGAAACAGTTTCCCTTTACATCTCAAGTCCGAAAATCCTTTCGAATATTACTATTCAGCCTCACCATAATATTCCCTGCTATATGGAGAACAATGCCAGCTTCCAGTTCAGGGAGAACGTTACTCTGTGTCTAACCCGTGCTGTACCTGCCCTGGGAGTGCTGGATGGGACAGTGTAGATGGAGCTTTACTCTATATCCAACCTGTGTTGCACCTGCCCTGCGAGTGTTTGATGGGACACCGTAGATGGAGCTTTACTCTGTATCAAACCTGTGCTGCACCTGCCCTGCGAGTGTTTCATGGGATAATGTAGATGCAGCTTTACTCTGTATCTAACCTGTGCTGTACATTCCATGCCAGTGTTTGATGAGTCAGTGTAGAGGGAGCTTTACTCTAAAACTAACCTGTTCTGTACCTGCCCTGGGAGTGTTTGATGCGACAGTGTAGAGGGAGCTTTACTCTGTATCTAACCTGTGCTGTACCTGCCCTGCCAGTCTTTAATGGGACAGTGTAGAGGGAGCTTTAATATAAAACTAACCTGTGCTTTACCTGCCCTGCGAGTGTTTGATGGGACAGTGTAGTGGGAGCTTTACTCTGTATCTAACCTGTGCTTTACCTGCCCTGCGAGTGTTTGATGGGACAGTGTAGAGGGAGCTTTACTCTGTATCTAACCTGTGCTGTACCTGCCCTGCCAGTGTTTGATGATTCAGTGTAGAGGGAGCTTTAATCTAAAACTAACCTGTGCTTTACCTGCCCTGGGAGTGTTTGAAGCGACAGTGTAGAGGGAGCTTTACTCTGTATCTAACCTGTGCTGTACCTGCCCTGCCAGTCTTTAATGGGACAGTGTAGAGGGAGCTTTACTCTCTATCTAACCTGTACTTTACCTGCCCTGCGAATGTTTGATGGGACAGTGTAGATGGAGCTTTACGCTGCATCTAATCTGTGCTGTACCTGCCCTGCCAGTCTTTAATGTGATAGTGTAGAGGGAGCTTTAATCTAAAACTAACCTGTGCTTTACTTGCCCTGCGAGTGTTTGATGGGTCAGTGGAAAGGGAGCTGTAATCTAAAACTAACCTGTGCTGTACCTGCCCTGGGAGTGTTTGAAGCGACAGTGTAGAGGGAGCTTTACTCTGTATCTAACCTGTGCTTTACCTGCCCTGCGAGTGTCTGATGGGACAGTGTAGAGGGAGCTTTACTCTGTATCTAACCTGTGCTTTACCTGCCCTGTGAGTGTCTGATGGGACAGTGTAGAGGGAGCTTTACGCTGCATCAAATCTGTGCTGTACCTGCCCTGTGAGTATTTGATGGGATGATGTAGAGATAATTTTCTGATAAAGTAATTCATCTTGTAACTGCTCTGAGAGTTTTGGTGAAATACTTTGCTACAAGTTTTCTCTCGCGACTTTTATTCTTGCTGGAAACTTTGAACTCCGCTATTTTAAGATCATTTCACTAATTGCTGGATGTGATGTTATTTTGTTGTAATTGTTCGACTGAGCAGGATGACAACTTTGGACCGCTGTTTTGAATCAAATGTGCTGTAATCATAAGTACGCTGTGATCTCCCTCTGCATATTTTAATCTTAAATAAACCATAGTTGCTCTTTCACCAGGAATCTGGTATTATAGCCTTTCGCTTTCTTTGGGGATGAAGCTGCTTTGGATCCATACAAGATTTTATTAAATTGAATGTGTTGATTTTCTGTATTCTGGGATGTGACCTCCTTCTTCCCAACATTCTCCACAACAACGCTTGAAGCCGTTCCAGGGTCAGGGTGTAAAGCTCTTCTAACACAGTCGAATCAAACCCTCCCAGGGTCAGAGTGTAAAGCTCATTAACACTCTCTATTCAAACCCTCCCGGTGACAGAGTGTATAGCTCCCGTAACATTGTTGAATCAAACCCTCCCGGGTTCAGAATGTAATGCTCCCATCACACTGTCCAATCATACCCTCCCGAGGTCAGAGTGTAAAGCTCATTTAACCCAGTCTAATTAAACACAACCGGGGTCACAGTGTAAAATTCCCCTCACACACAGTGTAAAACTCCAGTCTCTGTTATTCATCTGTCTCTCTCTGTGTCACCCTCCAACTGTCTCGCCCCAGTCGTTCTCCATCCACCTCTCTTCCCGTCGGTCTGTCGCCTACCCGGTCTGTCACTGTCTTTGTCTCCCAGCATAAGTCTCTCCGCCTCCCCCGTTTCTCTCACGCCGTCTGTCACTCACTCTTTGTCTCCCCGTCTGTCTCGCCGTCTGTCCCTCCCTCTCTGATTCCAGTATTGCTCTCTCCCTCGCCTCTCTCTCTCTGTCTTTCCCGATTTTGCATCCACCTGCTGTCTCCCGCGTCTATCCCATCCCAGCTATCACCATTATCTCAATCTCTCTTTCTTAACGCGTCTGTCCCTCTCTTTGTCTCAACTCATCTGTCTCCCCTTTCTCTCCCCACCATCTATTTCCTCACGTCTGTCTGCCTCTCTCCCACCGTCCTTCACTATTTTTCTGGCTCTCACTCTATCTCCCCTGTATAACTCTCCCATGCTGTCTCGCTAATGTATCTCCCCATTCTGTCTCCCCGGTCTGTCTACCCCATCTGTCTCATAAAACATAAAAAACAAAGGCAGGAGTAGGCCATAAAACAACTCAAGCCTGCTCCGCTATTAAATAAGATCATGGCTGATCATCGACCTCAACTCCACTTTCTCGCTAAACCTGCAATTTTCGAGATTCCCCTCGAGTCCAAAAGTCTAATTATCTCAGCCTTGAATTCAAACAAAGATTCAGCATTCACAGAACTCTGGGGAACAGAATTCCAACGATTCACAATCAACTGAGTGAAGAAATTCCTCCGAATCTCAGTCTTAAATGGCCAACCCCTTATCCTGAGACTATGCCCACTAGTTCAAGACACTCCAGCCAGGGGAAACAACCTCTCAGCATCTACCGTGTCAATCCCCTTCAGAAACTTGTATGTTTCAATGAGATCACCTCTGATTCTTCTAAACTCCAGAGAGTATTGGCCTATTCTACAAAAATTCTCATTATAGGGCAGCCCTCTCATCCCAGGAATCAGTCTACTTTCCATTCGTTGCACCGCCAAAAAGGCAAATATATCCTACCTTAGATAAGGAGACCAGAACTGTGCACAGTACTCCAGGTGTTGTCTCACAAAGGCGCTGCACAATTATAGCAAGACTTCCTTACTCTTATACTCCAACTCCCCGGCAATAAAGTCCAAAATACAATTTGCCTTCATTATTACTTGCTGTACCTGCATGCAAGCTTTCTGTGTTCCTTGCATAGAAACATAGAAACAGTGAAGATAGGAGCAGGAATAGGCCATTCTGCCCCTCCAGCCTGCTCCGCCATTCAATGAGATCATGGCTGATCATCCAAATTCAGTTCCCTGTTCCTGCCTTCACTTCATATCCCTTGAAACCATTAGCATTAAAAAATATATCTAACTCCTTCTTGAATATATTTAATGAATTGGCCTCTACTGCCTTCTTTGGTAGAGAATTCCACAGGTTCACCACTCTCTGGGTGAAGAAATTCCTGATCATCTCTGTCCTAAATGGATTACCCCTTATTCTTAGACTGTGACCCCTGGTTTTGGACTCCCCGACCATCGGGAACAGTCTTCCTGCATCTAGTCTGTCTAGTCTAGTTAGAATTTTATAAGTTACAATGAAATTCCCTCTCATTCTTCTGAACGCCAGCGAGTGCAAGCCCAATCGACCCAACCTCTCCTCATACGTCATTTCTGCCATCCCAGATATCAGCCTGGTGAATCTTCGCTGCACTCCCTCCATGCCAAGGACATCCTTCATCAGATAAGGCCGCCAAAACAGCACACACTACTCAAGGTGTGGTCTAACCAAGGCCCTGTACAACTGCAGCAAGACATCCTTGTTCCTGTACTCAAACCCTCGCGCTACGAATGCCAACTTACCATTTTCCTGCTTAACCACCTGCTGCAGCTGCATGCTTACCTTCAGCGACTGGTGCACAAGGACGCCCAGGTCTCGTTGCACTTTCCCTTCTCCCAATCTATTGCCATTCAGATAATAATCTGCCTTCCTGTTTTTGACACCAAAGTAGATAATCTCGCATTTATCCACGTTATGTTGCATCTGCCATGCTTCTGCCCAATCACGCAACCTGTACAAATCATACTGGAGTTTCTCGGCATCCTCCTCACAGCACACACGCCCATTCAGCTTTGTGTCGTCTGCAAACTTGGAGATATTACATCTGGTTCCCTCGTCCAGATCATTAATATACGAGGATTAATGCACGAGGACAGCCAATTCCCTTTGAACACCAACATTTGAACGTTTATCTCCATTTTAATAATATTCTGATTTCCTATTCTTCTTACCGAAGTGAATAGCCTCACTTTTCCTGACATTATACTCCATCTGTCACCTTACTGTCCATTTACTTAGTCTATCTATATCACTTTGCAGTTTCTTTGTGTTCTCCTCAGAGCGTACTGCCCGACCCAGCTTTGTATCATCAGAAAACGTGGATATCTTACAACTGTTCCCTTCATCCAGGTCATTAATTTAAATTTTAAATAACTGAGGACATAACACTGATCCTCAGAGCACCCCATTAGTTGCAGCCTGAAAATGATCAGTTTATCCCTACTCTCTGTTTTCTGACCGTTAACCAATCCTCTTTACATATTACCCCCAACCCCTTGAGCCCTACTCATGTGTAATAACCTTTTATGTGGTATTTTATGGAATGGTGTTTGAAATTCCAAATACTCTACATCCGCTGGGTCCCCTTCATCTAACCTGTTAGTTACAGCCTGAAAAATCTCGAATAAATTTGTCAAACACGATTTTGCTTTCATGAAACAAAGTTGACTCTGCCTAATCATGTAATGATTTTCTAAGTGCCCTGTTGCCAATTGTTTAACAATGGATTCCAGAATTTACCTGACGACTGATGTCAGGCTAACTGGCCTGTAGTTCCCCGTTTTTTTCTCTCACCGTTCTTGAATACCGAGTTACATTTGCAACTTTCCAATCTGCGGGGACCATTCTAGAATCTACGGAATATTGGAAGATCAAAACCAATGCATCCACTATCTCTTCAGCCTCCTCTTTTAGAAATCTAGGATGTAGGCCGTCAGGTTCGGGGATCTGTCGGCTTTTAGTCCCAATAGTTTTGCTAGTATTTTTTCTCTACTTATATTAATTATTTTACGTTCCTCACCCTCAGTAGACCATTGGTTCCCCACCATTTTTGGTAAACTGTTTGTGCCTTCTACTGTGAAGAAAGATGCAAAATATTTGTTTAACATTTCTGCCGTTTCCTTATTCCCCATAATACTGTCTCAGCCTCCAAGAGATCAATTATTTACTTTTGCTATTGTCTTCATTTCTACATACTTGTTGAAGTTCTTACAATCTGCTTTTATATTTCTTGCTAGTTTTATCTCATAGTTTTGTCACAGTTCCCGGGCGGAGAGTCTTTGATTGACAGCTGCAGACTCTGCAGAGTGAATAGTGCAGAAAGTTATCTGACAGTTCCCGGGAGAAAATGTATCACAAAG